>NC_141920.1:42054600-42354732 GCF_057802395.1 Ceratotherium simum simum | reverse complement strand
TGCTCATGGCAAGCTGATTAAGGTCTCTACAAAGGAATCTGCTAGCATATGTGTAGGTTACAAGGCATCACATAGATTAGCCAAATGTTTTTATTTGGATGGATTTTGAGGTTTTAAAAACATTGTTTGGATTTTTGGAAATGCTTTACTTTTCTGCTTAACATCTGACCAAAGCTCAGTGGAGAGACTCGATACTGAGAAAGGAAACACACAACCTCAACATGACTGGTCTAGGGAAGAAAAAACTAAGCAATGAACCAGGCTGGTTTTGATTGCTGCATTCACCCTACTGAGGAAAGCATCTCACTTAATTACATTTATATTTTAGGGAAGGTAAACCAGAAGGCATAGCTTTATATAATGTCTTAATCATCCCTTTATAACAGGCATTAATTAGGACTTGCCAGGCTTTTTGTCCCTCTGATGAACAAAAGGGTATAATAAATAAGAAGAGGGATCTGTCAGTGAAGACTCAGGCAGACGTACTTCTCGCTGCCCACAGTCCACAGTGATCCAAACCAAAGAGAGTTGATTAATCTAGCCAGTTCTAGGACAACCAAAGCTATGTCTGGAACGTTAATCAAAACATAAATTGCATCTCTAATGATGCATCAATTTTTTAATCAGCCAATGTTGAATACAAAGGTGCACTGCTTGATTGGTTCTGTCAGTGAAAACCCTGAGTTAGGGCAGTTTATAATTGATGCAAAGGAAGGAGAAGGAAAGGGAGGTAGCTAGGTGATGTGTAGAATTTCAAAAGTGAAATTTGGCAAAACACACAGACAAGTGTTTGTTCAACTGGCAAAGAAATCACCATTTTATAAATGCCCAAGCAAACCAAAATTTATGTTTTGGTAATTATGTTTAATTTATTAACTGGGTTATTTCATTGAAGCTTGGTTGAAATTGGTCGTTTTCACTTTTGAGAATCAAAAGTGGCTTTCAGAAGACTCTGTGGTAGAGCTGATTGAATGGATTTTCTTAATTAGGAAAAACATATTCCAGCTAATCATGAAATAGATGACTCCAAAGATGCTTATTTTATACATAGCAAAACTTCGGAGTTCAATCCTAACTATCATGGCATGTTAGAACAAGTAAATCTCTAATATTTCAGTGCAGAACCTCTTTACAGTTAGCAAAGCGCATAAATTCTTCTCCAGGAGCCTCTGCCTCAAAGCTTGTTCAAAATCCCTTATAATAGAATGGCCAGTCATTTCAGAGCCTATAGTGCTTATTTCTTAAGAAACCATCATCCATAAATTTCTAATATTTACAGCCTGAACATGAAATAAATATAGTTTTTGTTCAGTAGCATTCATGAATAAGCAGTGATATTTCTATTTGTGTGCAGAATTAAATGCTTTGGGAAAGATTCATCACTGCAGAAGGATAATTTGAAGGGCTGCATTGAAGAAAATTCAGGCCAGTTAGGATTATAAAACTGTTTAATAATCAGCACTGATGCTGATTTGAAGAAGGATAATTAGAACCTTTAATGTGCAGACTGCCCTTTGAAAATATTTCTGGTGGCTAATACCACCATCTTCACATCTGAGTTGACAGATGATAACCAAGAACCTTATCCAAGGTCATGTGGAAAATGGAAGAAGAGATTTCAGTTCTCCTCATACATGCTTTCACTAGATTTACTATCATCCTCTTATGTAGTTTTGGGGTATAATTTTCCCCATAAATTTCATGGATCTAAGATGGAAACTCCTGAATATATCCATGGACTTCTGGAATGACAGCTGAAAGAGAACACTTTCTGCCTCTGCCCTCTGAGGATTGGAGACTGAGAACCAGGTTAGAGGAAAAAGGTTTGCTGGTCCACAGAGTCCTACACCACAGCGTCCTCCCTACACCTAAGATGCCTTGGTGAGAACTAGACAAAGACACTCCCCTTGTGAGCACAGGGCTTGGTAAGCAGGGCTTGGGTTGTAGCTCTTGGAACAAACACTATATTTTCCCAAGTCCGAAAGATTTCCATGCCCTTGGCATTACCTGTTGGTATAAATGCAGCATAATGAAGAAATGCAATAGACACTTAAAACTTATGGTAGTTGTAATTGATCTACAGTCAAAAGCCAATGCTTTTGGTAGAAATTAAGACATATTGTGACATGAGGAAATGAGATTAAAGAATAAACTTGTTCATGTGCTAAAAAAGCAAAATGAAAACATAGACGTTACCATGTTATTGGGAGACTTCCAGTCAACCATGTCTAAGTCCAAACACTCTTGTTGACCCCGTTTTCCCTGCCATCTCTCGCCCCATTTCTTTACACCTATTTAGAGCAGAGCCCTTTGAAAGAGCTGCCTATACTTGTTACTTCCATTTCTTCACCTCCAAATCTCTCTTGAATCCACTCTAATCAGGCTTACCTCCCTACAACTCCACCAAAACCAACATCCTCCATTGACCTATTTATTGTACTGGTCAATCCTCAGGCCCTAATGACAAGCCATGTCACCCTATCTAGTTTCTCCCCCTAGCTCATGGGCTGCTCCTTATAGGCTCTCTCGTAGGTACATCTTTGTCTCTGAGGTGTCTAGATCCAGGCTGAGTGCTCACACCTCTTTTGGTCTTTAATCCACAGGGTAGTGCCAATACATATCTGAAGACATTTGGAAGCAAAACTTCTAGCACAATCTATTTAATGTTTTATACTTTCCCAATCACTTATCTCCATAAATCATAGGGTTACATAAATAAGTAGTTCTATTCAGCAGTGAACATACCTGCTTTATCCCTCACCTTTTCCACATACATTGTCACAAATATCAGTTAATGACTTTATTTTCTTCTGCTAGTTAGCCCTCAACTCTACAAAGTAAGTAGATGTCTGACATTTAATTAGTGACCCAAGTATGGCTTTCTGCTGGCCTCAGCTTATTTTTTAATTTAGGAGAAAAAGAGTTCAAATTGATTGGGTTTATGGTGAAAAAGAAATTACAACTCTAGTTATATGCCCTAGGCTTCTTAGGGAAGAAACGACTCTTTTTTTTTTCTCTTTTGTTACTTTTACCCCTAAATCTAAAGAGACAAGTTAAAAACCACTGTAGTTATTTCAGGGGATACATTTAGTATTTAACAAAGAAAGAAACAGTTACAACCAAGAGATGGTCTTCTCAGTATGTTTTGGTTTACAGCTGATCATAGTAATACTCTTTTACCAACAGAATGGGATTCAAGGAAGGAATAAATAAATGTCCACAAGAAAAAGTCAGTGTGAATGAGTCATGGAAAATGATGTTTTGGCCAACAGAGAATTACTTTTCTTTTTCAGTCACTATATTTTCATTTCCTATTACATCTTTCAGTATCTTCAATTCCTCTGCTTTCCTAATCATGCAAAGTTTCTTTGTCCCCCTTCTTCTCAGTAGGGCCTATTATAAACGATAGGGCCTGAAGAAGTGGTGCTCAAAAAAGAAAACCTGTTGATAGTTTTCACTGCTAGATTTTATTCTTTTCTATTCCTTTGTTGTTTCTCGTTAAAAGTAAAGCCGTCTTGTGATGAGAGGGAAAAAAATAAGGTGACTTAAAAATCAAGTTTTTATAACTCCACAAATAGAATTGGCGGTAAAGTATAAAGCTTGCAGATCTTAAAAAACTCAGTTTTGAGTACAAAAGGCAGCACCCCCTGCTGACCTCTTGAGTATTAACCCTTTAAAATGGTCTCCAGCGGCTTCCCAGCTGGTTTTGTTGGCACTTTTCCAAGTAAGCCTGTGAAATATAGGGATGGGTCTGTAACATTTGGTTGTAATCAAAATGTGAACACATATGTAGAATTAGCCATGTTTTAAACAGTTTAAACTGGCTAAAAAATTCATATATCTGGAGAATGAGACACTGCTATAGAATAAAACTATCCATAGGAGAGATTCTTGCTTTAATAGTTTGTGAAAGAAAACTTGTAGCTGCAAAATAACATCATTGAAATCAATTGATCAGAAAACATTTTTCTGAGCAGACGTTTAGGGCAAGTTTTTACATGTTTATTTTTTTAATGGTAGTCACTCCTTGGGCTGGTTGAAAGAGAATTAGCAGATGACCTTCTCTTGCACAGTATCTGCAATGAATGAAGATAAATAATTTAAAAGTTTTATTTATCTCCTGTGCTATTAAAATGCAAAATGCTGTAACACTTTGCATAATTTGGAGTAAAAATGACAACATACTGTATGGAGTAGTATTTTATTTTATTTTATTTTATTTTATTTTATTTTGTGAGGAGATCAGCTCTGTGCTAACATCTGTCACTCCTCCTCTCTTTTTTCTTTTTCTTTTTCGCTGAGCAATACTGGCCCTGGGCTAACATCCGTGCCCATCTTCCTCCACTTTATATGGGACGCCACCACAGCATGGCTCACCAAGCAGTGCATCAGTGCGCACCCGGGATCTGAACGGGCGAATCCCGGGCCGCCACAGTGGAACGTGCGCACTTAACTGCTTGCGCCATGGGGCCAGGCCCTGGAGCAGTATTTTAAAAAATGTTTACTTAATCTTAATGAAATTGTTTATTACTGTATGTATAGTGAACTTGAAGGAGGCAGAGCGACAGTCTTTAATCTATAAAATGGGGGTGATAAAATGATCTACCTCCTAAGACTGTGACAACTAAATGACTATAACAACAACAAAAACATCAAGCAGTTAGTTTAGGGCCTAGAATAAGAAAGAGCTCTCAATAAATGGCACCAATTATCAACGTTATTTAATTAAGATATATACTACATAAAATTAGCAAGTGTCTCTAGATGAAGTGCTGATAGAGTAGTATTAAGCTAACAAAATATATGCAAAATATCTACTGTGATATTTTTTGATTTACTAACAAATCTTATCTCAGAGAGAGAAAAAACACCAAACACTGTCCGGTCCCTTTCTAAATGACTAAAAATTTGGTAGAGATGGAGTCCTGATTAATTTTATCTTATTATGCCATAAAAATCAATAAAATTCTTATAAATTTATATATGTATAAAATGATGTATATTTTAATATTGTAATCTTTGTTGATTTTTATTTTGCATTAATGTGTTTATGTTTTTAATTAGGTAAGAATAAAAAAAAATCCCCCAAAGTAAGTTCAGATTGGCCTTAGTTGACCAAAGGAAGTACTGTTCTCTTTGGCAGAGCTGACTTGTGATGTACACATTTGTCCACACAACTTAAAGACAGCACTCCATCACTTTTTAAACAATGCTCAAGAGTAGTTCCCAAATTAATTTTAAAAATCACACTAATATATATTAGTAACTATGTAGAAAGAACTCATACAACTCAACAGCAAAAAACCAAACAATCTGATTAAGAAAAGGGGAAGAAAACCTGAATAGACATTTCCCCAAAGAAAACATACAGATGGCCAACAGGTACATGAAAAGATGCTTTACATCGTTAATCATCAGAGAAATGCAAATCAAAACCACAATGAGATATCACCTCACATCAGTTACAATGGCTATTATCAAAAAAGACTAGAAATAACTAATGTTGGCGAGGATGTGAAGAAAAGGGAACATTTATGTGTTGTTGGTGAGAATGTAAATTGGAGCAGCCACTATGGAAAATTGCATAGCGGTTCCTCAAAAAATTAAAAGTAGAACTACCATATGTTCCAGCAATTTCACTTCTGGGTATTTATCCAAAGAAAACAAAAACACTAATTTGAAAAGATATATTCATCTTCACGTTCATTGCAGCATTATTTACTATAGCCAAGATATGGAAACAACCTAAGTGTCCATCAATTGATTAATGGATAAAGAAACTGTGGTGTCCATATATATATATGATGGAATATTATTGAGCCATAAAAAAGAATGAAATATTGCCATTTGTAACAGTGTGGATGAAACTTGAGGGCATAATGCTAAGTGAAATAAGTCAGACAAAGACAAATACTATATGATCTTTCCTACATGTGGAATTTAATATATATATAGATATATAGATATAAATATCTAGATTTTTATCTAGATATCTAGATTTATATATAGCTATAAATACCTATATATCTATATACATATAAATAGATATCTAGTTTTATATATAGATATAAATATCTATATACATATAAATAAATATAGATATAAAAAAATAAATAGATATAAATATCTATATATCTATATACATATAAAACAAGCTCATAAATGCAGGGAACAAATTGGTGGCTGCCAGAGGTGGGGGGTCGGGGGTGAGAGAAATGGGTGAATTTTTTTGTTTGTTTAAATAAATTTTAAAAAAAAGAATGTTGGAATATTAGAGGTATAGTGGACCTTCAAAAAATTAAGATAAATTTAGTGTCAAGTAAGGGCCTCTCCTGACAAGTTTGGGTTTCCAGGTAGGTAAAACACTAATGACAAGGAGTTAGAAAGAACATTCTAGTTAGTTACCTACAATGCAACAGTATAGGTGCCACAGTTAAAAAAAAAATTTAGAGACAAAGCTGGTTTTCACTTTGGCTTCATTCTTAATTCAATTCAGTTCAAGATGCTGCCTAGAGGGGCTGGCCCAGTGGCGTAGTGGTTAAGTTTGTGCGTTCCCCTTTGGCGGCCCGGGCTTTGCGCCTTCAGATCCTGGGCACGGACCTACTCACTGCTCATCAAGCCATGCTGAGGCAGCGTCCCACATAGAAGAGCTACAACTCTACAACTATGATACACAACTATGTACTGGGGCTTTGGGGAGAACAAAGAAAAAAATAAGAGGAAGATTGGCAATAGAGGTTAGTCACAAAAAAAAAAAAAGACCTGAGTTTAAAAAAAAGATGCTGCCTAGAAAACACCATATACTAGAAACAGTGAGACGCGAATTCTTTTGTGTCCTAGAATATTCTCCATAGGAGATATAAAAAAAAAAATCACTCTAAAAAATAAAGATAATTCAAAGTGGACTTGGTTTTCTCAGCACTATAAAAGAATTGAACAGAATAGCATTTTATACATAAATTTAAATTCCAGCAAAGAAGCCAAAGTAACAATTAATTTCTAATGTAAATCTGTAAACTCTTCACATTGTCTCCTAAACAACATCTTAAAAGGCATTTTCCTACAATAGTATAGCAATGTGTATGTAATTAAAACGACAGTACATCATTGAGTAGGGTCTTCACCAGAAGACTTCTTATTCTCTTTAAAATTCATGAGCATTTAATTGAAAACATTTGGGAGTTTTAAACTTTTAAATTTAAAAATTTGGGAGTATACATACACAGATAATTTAAACAAGATATACATGTGTATATGCACACATATTATATACTTATACACAATAGATATACACATATATATCATATAAATATACATGTTTATATATGCATATATATCAGTAAAAAGTAAAGTATATGGCACATATTTGTACAAAGATTCTGGGCTTTTCCTCCAGGCATTTTATTGAAGTTTCATACGAATACCCTGGCGTTTGATTCAGAGTGAGTGATTTATTATGGAGGTTGTATTAAGAACCTAGTCAGGCCTGAAATCTCTACATCTCGTTTAGAAATCATCTGGCTTATTTATTTGTCTTTTTTTCCCCCTTAGACTTTTCTTTTTAACAGGAAAGAGCCTATGCTTAGTTTCTTAAGCATTTTTGGCTTTTGGCTATTTATTTCTCTTTTCTTCAAATCTCTTTCCACTTCAGATATAAGAAAAGTAGCTGTTGGAAGAAGGTAGCTCAAACATCCTGTAGCAGAGGATTTAAGATAATTGTGTAAGGGACAGTAAGTGGCAGAAGCCAAGGACTTCTTAGTGGAGCAAAGACTTGCCGATGAACTTCTCTACTTGAGACACAGAGGAAGAGGAAAATAGATTCCTTACAGATTTACTTAAGTCAAGTCTTAGTTCTCCTCTGTTTGGCTCCCTGCTAAAGAGCTAAGCAGATGATCAGCTGGCCTAGGGTGACTGGATTTTGTTTGTTTGTTTGTTTGTTTGTTTTAATGTGTGTAGTCAACACAGTAACTTAGGGCAGGTGGAATACCCTGGTGGCACATGGTTATAAGCCACCACTATCACCTTCTCTCTTCATTTACACCTAGTTTGTGTGTGTGTGCATATGTGTGTGTGTGTGTTCTAGTACGTGATTCCTGGCTCCATATGCTAATTGCATCACCTGCTTAGACCTTCTTCTCCCTTCCCTCCCGGCCTCCGGGATTTCACAGATTATAGGTTTTCAACATTACCATTTACTTCTCTGTTTGCCTTCTTGCACTGCTGGGATAAGACCACCTCACTTTGGTCCTTCGTCTTCTACAACCTACCCCTGACCAGATCAGACCCTGCAGCCCAGCTCCACAGTTCACAAAGTATGAAGATTCAGCCATTTACAAGAGTAGCACTTGGAACTAAAGCTGATAAGGGCATCCCTGGACAGCATTGGTCTCTCTCAACTCTAAGAGAAAAGACAGACTCTATATCTTTGAAAATTCTTAAACAAAGACTCATCTCCCACTACCATTAGTCTTGGTGGTCAGCACCAGGTATTTTAAAACATTCTCAGCCTGGATGGTCTTCTGTAGCTTTCCTCTTCTCTCCAGAGAATGGTGTCTGGCATCTGAGGGTATTGATAATTAATCCAAGAAAAGATGTGAAACAGGAGTAGTGAAAGCCAGACCCTCGGTGAATCAGGACTGAGAAACAGCGCCAGATAGAGGACAGATCCCAAGACTCAGATTTGGGACATGTGAAGGTGAAACCTAGATCCACTGCATATTTGATGCAGAATCTTGGGCAAGTCTCTCAACTTCTCCAGGGCTGTTTTCTTATTAGTAAAACAGTAAATAAAAAGTAATAACAGGGGCCTCAAATGATTGGGCCAGGATCACACCAGGTGAGGCACACAGAAAGCTTTCTGCATTATCAAGGGCTAGCACATGGATGGTATTCCTATTACCAGGGCTACTTGTGCTGCTAATGTGAGGTTAGGAGACTGTAGGATCTCAGCCTGCCAGGACTGAAATAGAGAAAGCTGGCAATGGACAGGGACTGGAAGCCAAAATGAGAGCTGCCCTTCCAAGCTTGGAGGACAAAATAAAGCCACACTATCGAGAGTTTGGGCTTCTGGAGCCTCTATTTTTTAACAACAAATTCCCTGGCTCTTGCCTACTCTGTTGGTGATGGGTCTAGAGCAAAAAGAGTGAAAACAAGATGTGTAATTAGGTCATCAGAAATCACTTGTTGGGGAGAGGTTGCTGCTAGGACCCTTGGCAACATCTTCTTAATCAACTAAGAACAGACGGATACCAGCTGTGTCAAAAGTTCCAAGAATCGTCTTCTGTAACAAGGGTCAGCAAACTATTGCCTGTGGGCCAACTGCAGTCTACCATCTGTTTTTATGAATAAAGTTTTATTAGAACACAGCCGTGCTTATTCACATATTGTCTATGGCTGCTTTTACAGTACAAGGCAGAGTTGAGCAGCTGTGGCAGACACTATATGACCTGCAAATGTTAAAATATTTACTCTCTAGCCTTGTCGAGAAAAAGTTTGAAGATGCCTGTTCTATGCCCTTAAACAAGCACATGTGTTAAAAGCAACATTTGGACTGCCAGATCACTTTAAATTAGAAGGTGACATCCTGAAAGAACGGGGCTGAGTTATTCTCAGGGAATAGTATACTTGTTTTGCCTCCTTTTTCAAAGGGAATAACCAAGAATCATTGAAGAAAGTGACAGTTTTTTAGTCATGTGTTTCAAGAAAGAGAGCAGAAAAAAACCAAATCAAATGCTTGAAATCCAGGGGTCCCAGGGGAACAGAATGCTAGTAGTATTTAGGAAATGTTGTCAGATGCCCACCTCATGAGTTATTCTTTCTTAATCAGTAACACACAGGGATTCAGCAAAATAGGAACCTTCATGGTTTTTGCCTAAGAAACCTCAAGCAAGAATGATATTACACCAAAGCAGAGACTGACTCGAGCCAATTGTCAGGAGTGGATTGGAAGCGTATGCCAGTAGGAATGTATACAACAGCATCCAAGAATAAATATTCGGATATCTATCTTTTTGTTAATTCTCTGAAATCAAAGCACAGAAGCAAAATGTAGTAGTAAAGAAGAGCATACTCAATTTCCCTGAGCTGGGGTGCCTACTGCAGTCACAACGGGATGTGCAGGCAATCACTACACCCAGGAAAGAGCTCAGAGCAAATGGAGGCGCTTTCTCCCCAGGAGGGCTGGCAGCTGCTCGGTGCCAAGCAGGGAGAAACGAAAATAGCTAACATGACAGTCAAGGCTGGGTGAGTCTATGGACAAAAAAAAAAATGGTTCTCAATATACTGAGAAGTGCAACATTGTCAAATGTCCAGAGCTTTCCATATACACAAGGCACCTTTTTTGCTTTCCCATTTATTTTAGCAATTAATAGATAGTATATAACAAATAACTACTGAAAGTTACCTCCACGCCCTGTAACTCATCAGAAGCATTAAATCACTGTCCCCCGGTTTGGAAAGCAAATTGAAAGATCAATGAGAAAATACATCTTGATGCACCTCACCCCATACTTCCCAAACACAGATTCTCCCTTGAAAACCTATTTACTGGTTATCCTCATTCAACACTCTTGATATACATGGACAATACAAAACAGAGGGACAAAGGATTAGAAAACATAAATCACTGGTGATAACTAATGTAATATATTGAAACAATAAAATATGAATGAATTATTTTTCCTCCGTGTTATTCCCAATACAATTTAATTCCGTTTCTATAAAGGACTGTGGAAGAAAATGACTAGGATGAATAAAATAACTTCAGGTTAGGAAAACTTTGCTTGTGTGTTAGCAAAAAGCTGGAGCCCCAAAAGCGGTCTACACGGACCAACGCATCACTGTTCTCGAGGCCCCTGGAAGGTCAAGACTGGCAGCTACTTAGAAACCACTAACCCAAAGATCACTGTGGGACAAACTGCACCAAAAACAGCAGTGACAGACAAATGTGTTATGAAAATACTACATTGCTTCTTTAATGTTTATGTGGCCTCCGTGATTTCAAAAGATATGTATTGTGCATAAAACAACATAATAAAAGAAAAGCCTGCTACTTGACAGAGTTTCCTTTAATGGAAAGACTTTTTCACACCCATAAACATTTGATGTCCACATCTGTTAGAGATAAAAGGAGAATATAACTTCCCTTTTGGATGAAGATAGTCAGATTCTCAGAGACCATATAACATGCTTAATGAAGACAGCAAAAATGCTGTAGTTTCCCTGATTAAATTAGTGCTCGGCTGAAATTTAAAGTTTTATGGACTGCCTCAGGTACTTTTCTTTTTCTATGGCTTTGGGTGTGTGTTTATATTTTAATTCTAGGGAATAGCTTTTTATTGTCATTTCAGGAAGTCAAAATGGTTCCTAGATTAAAAAATAATAAAAAATATTTTCCCAAGGAAGGAAAGCTATTCACTTCTTAAATAACTGGCACCTACAAGAGCCAGTCTACTCTTCTCCTCACCACCATCCACAGGACCACCATGGACTGACGTGGTGGAACCCTATCCCACGGTTTCACCAATTCATGAGAAGCCCCTCCTTCCTAGGTGCTTTTCCTATCATTTGGAAGGGTATTCCTTGGTGTCTATGCCTACAGTGATCTTAGAATGACAGCGAAGACCCTACAATACCTACCCATTTCTCTTAGAGGAAAAGCCAAAGTCCTGGCATTATTGTATATGGTCAGGCTCCCATCACCTCTCTGATCATGTCTCCCACTGTTTCTCTCCTCACTCTGCTTCAGCCCTACTGGCTTCCTTGCTGTTTCTCCAACATGCCTTTGTGCTGGCTCTTCCCACTTCCTGGAATGCTCTTTCCCACATATCTGCATGGCTAATTCCCTCACATGCTTCAAGTTTTGGCTCACATCTCACCTTCTCAATGAGGAGGCCCTTCCTGACCACTCCATTCCCACACTCCTGGTCCTCTTTATCCTACTTTTTCTTTTTTCAGAGCTCCTATCTTCTAATATAGTATAAAATTTGCTTGTTACTGTCTATTACTTATTGTCTATGTCCTCCATGAGAACAGAAACATCACAAGGCCAGGGAACTATGTCTGGAATACTGCATGATGCATATTAGGCCTTCAATACAGAGTTTGATGAATAAGTAATAAATGAGTAAATGTATAAGTGAAATAAAGATTTCAAAGGCCCATCACTATTAAAACTTCTCCTCTTGCAGAAGTGCTAAGCTCCTCATTTTCTCATCTGAAGACCACTGCATTTTCTGCTCTATCTGCTTGAAACACTTTTCCCCCACATCTTTCTGACACTGCTTCTCTTTCACCATTTAAACCTCAGTTTAAACATCACTGTGTCTAACAGAATAGCTCCATGACCCCTCACAGCCCCCAGCCCTTACTCTTCATCCTCTATCACATTTCTATCTTCCTCATCACACTAATCAATACCTAAAGTGAGCTTACTTTTTTTTTTAAGTTTCATAAACATGTTTTGGTATCTTTATCTTCCCACTAGAATATAAACTCCTTGGCAGCATGGAAAGTTTTGTTCATCACCATATCCCCAGGGCCTAAAAAGTGCCTGGCTTATGGTAGAGGAATAATAATTATTTGTTGATTTTGTTGATTAACTGACAGTCATCTGGGACAAGTCATCAGGACTTGAGATACATGTCTCACTTGGGCATAGCTTTACCACCCCTAGTGAAATGATGTCAAATTAGTTTCTCCCTGGGCTAGTCTTTGAGAATGACTGTTTCAGGCATTCACACTCAGTTCCTTCATCCAGGATCAGGTGAGTGTATGGTACCAGTGATGTTTCTGTGTAATTTACCATGTATGACTACATGTATGTATGTGTATATATATATATATGTATGACATTACTATGTTACTGTTTAATTTACTATCTATGACTCTTAGGGCAGTGGAAGAACCATATCTTTTTACCCAGAAGGGTAACAATCTTTGGGAATCTGGCTACAAAAACTATTTATCCAGAAAGGCATACAAGTTAGATCGTCCCAGTGATGGCAGCCCTTGGTATGCCAACCTGGATTTGTAACATTAGGACCCATGTATCACATTCTGGGCCACTTGTGAAAATCTTCCTGAGATATGAACTTCAGAAGTTTGGAATTACCATGAAAATAAACCTTAAAGCCACTTCCTTCTCACTGCAGAATACAATGTTGAATTATGATGATGACAAAGCTTTTGGTAGAAGTAAAGGATTGCACTGTTAAATTGGACAAATTCTCATCACCTACTAGTGTGCTATTTCACGTGTCAGTAATAGCAAGTCGCTTGAGCTTTTTGGGCTTCAGTTTCCTCATCTGTAAAACAATGTGGCTGGAATTAATGAAGTATAAAATTCCCTTTCTGTGAGAGAATCAGAATCAAAGCAATTAATGTCCTTTTTTTTATGTTATCTGATTTTTCATGGACTTACTTTAACAATCTAGTGACTTTTGTGTCTTCCCACCTGAAAATTCTCATAGAAGTTTTGAGAGTTCCATGAGAATTATTTTAAATCACTTCACAAAGTACCTGACTTAGAAGCACTCAAAGCACATTACTCTCTTACCTTACCCCTTTCCAGCTATAAGAATTCAATATGCCTTCTACTTCAACTCCTTCATTTTACAAATAAAATACTGAAAACCATCAGAAGTTAAGAGATTTGCCGTGGGTCACAGCTAGTAAGAGGCAGAGCTTCAGGAGATGCCAAGTATTCTGACTCTATGTTCAGGGCTCTATTAACTGTACTTGGCTGCCTTTATTTCACCTTTTGCTGTTTCTGACATTGAGTAAGCAAAATAATTGACATTATTTTCCTTTGAGTAAAACAGTCCTAAATGACACAGAGATCTTTTTATGATGCTAACATTTATGAGGCAGGCATTTAACAATGTCCTATTTAAAAATGAGACTGACTTTGACTAGCAGATACAAAATATTTGCAAAATAACTTCATGTTTTTAAAATGGCTAGAATAATTTAGCAAAATGATCTGAAGTGTTTGTTAAAAAAAAAAAAGGTACAACCCACATCGATAAGTTCTGTCTGATTAAGAAACCATACTCATTTAAGGAAAAGTTAGATTGTTCTACCACTACAAAAATTACCATAGCTTATCTATATTTATTCATAAATTGATACAATTACATCCTGTAAGAAAAAAAATTGAAAATTTTTCTCTGAACTGGTATTCGTCAATATTTCCAAATTTCATATTGTAAAAAATATGCTTTGGGGCACACTAATAAAAGAGTAATCATTCTATGTTGAAATCTAGTAAGATATGAATTAAACTAGTGGTCCTCAACTTTTGTTTCATATTGGAAACACTCAGGGAGATTTAAAAAAATACCTATAGCTGGGCCCACCCTCAAAGATTCTGATTTAATTGGTCCAGGGTGTGACTGTGCATCAGATTTTTCCCATTAATTTATCACGTTAATTTAATGCATTAGGTATTTAGAACTACTAGCTAATGTTTTATTTTGTTATGAGTAATTGTAGTACATCTTATAAGGAATTGTAAACAAAACAAACTCATATTTATAGCAGAAAGGCATTTTGAGGTCCCTACACTGAAAACAGAAATATTTGGGGAAGGGAAAAATCTTAGGAGGTAAGGATGGGAATTGATGAAGGGCTGGCTGAGAATCAGCAGCAGAGCAATCAAGCAGGAGACTTTTACTGAGCACCTACTCAGGAAGAGGAACTATGCTTCAATTCTGTGGGTGACACGAATGTGCTTGATCCAAGAGAACCTATAATCAAGACTGGAAGAGGTAAGACAAATATGTACGGATAAAAATAATGAGCAGCACAACAAAACCATAAAGAAATACTTGAGTGATCCATGATTTCAAATATCTATGCCTTGCCAATTCTAGTGATTAAACACAGCCATGATTCTCTTCACTACTTCTTTTTTTCAATCTATTTTCAATTCATATTCTATTTTATGCCCATATTCTAGTATCCTGCTACTCAAACTGTGTACCGTGGACCAGTAGCATCAGCATCACTTGGGAGCTTGTTAGAAAGGCAGAATCTAAGACTCCACCCTATGCCTACTGAATCTCAGTCTGTATTTAACTAGATCCCTACATGATTCATATGAATATTTGAGTTTGAGTAGTTCTGCTCTGATAGATACTGATCTCTTAAATATATCAAATATGCCATATTAATATTCCTCATAATACATTATGTAATATAATACAGTTAAATCTTTAATTAAGGATGTTTTTTCAATGCCTCACACAGGTTTTTGTAGTATTATTAAAGGATTTCCTCACTCAGGAGTTGCTGAGCTCTTTGGACTGTTTCATTTGTGAAGAGGAATTATTTCCTGTGTATGGGTAACTGCTAAAATGTGTGATAAGGATAATGAGGCCACGGGAGAACAAAGGAAGATGCAATTTCTTCAGGCTAAAGGATTCAGAGAAGATGTCACAGGAAAGACAGGACCAAGATGAGCATTGAAAGATAGTTAGATTCAGGAAATGAAAAAAAAAACAAAAGAGAACTTTCCAGATAGGGAGAAAATGGTGAAGGCTAAGTCCCTGCCTGGAGTAGGAGAGAGTTACAACTATATAGTATCCAGGTTCAAAGATGGCCCCCAACAATTCTCACCCTCTGATATTCACATTCCTGTGTCATTCACTTCCACTTTGATGAGGACTGACCTGTGTAACAAATACGATATCGCCGAAGAGATGGAGTAGCAATTCTGAGGCTACATATTAAAAAACACTGTGGCTTATGCCTTGCTTTCTTGGCTCACTTGCTCTGTGAGAAGCTAGCCTCCGTGGCATAAGGAGGAGGGATCCAGGTGGTGAGGAACTGAGGTCTACAGACAACCACCAGCACCAACCCGCCAGCTGTATAGTGTAGATCTAGTTGAGCCATGAGATGAATGTAATCCAGATCAATATCTTAACTGTAACCTCATGAGAGACCCTGAGCAAAAGCCACCTAGAAAAGAAACTCTCCAAATACTGCCCTCAGAAAATACAAAATAAAAAAAAAACTATTGTTGTTTTAAGACACATTGTTCTGAGATAATTTGTCATTAGTAATCAATAACTAATATTAGTAATAAATAACTAGTAAAGAACTAATATAAATAATAAATTACTTATAATAAAACATAACTAATAAGGAATTTGGAAGATGGTGCATAAACCAGTGTGGCTTTAATGGAGAGTTTACAGACTTGGGGTTGCAAGCTCAGATGCCTCCAGGGGCTGACAGAAAAATTAAGTGAGTGAAGTGGCTCTTGCTTGGGTCAGGGAGAAAAACAGGCAGTGGCAAAGCCTGTGGTAATACGTTGAATACTTGCCCTGCCACTCCTGCCGGCAAAACTCATTACTATCTCCACTTCTGAGCAGGTCAGTGCAGGGCCTGCAACTGTGGGAAATCTCAGGTGGTAGATAAAACAGTTTCTTGTCACAATGTAGAAAAATTGGAACAACAGGATCTTATTCTGGAGACAAATATCATTTAACAGCTACATTTAGGATATTTATTCTGGAAATGTTATCTAGAATATACTAAAGGCAGAAAGTACTGAGAGGAAAAGATCATTTTGAAGGGCATTTTAATCATGAAGGCTTGAGGAGATTGGAGCATAAGCTAGCATTATAGAAATATGAATGGAGAAGTGATCCTTAAAGGAAAGAAAGAAATAACTAGGTTATGAATAACTGAAGGTAGAATTCCTGAATTAAGGCTTTCTCCTATACTTTTTCTTTAAATCTTATAAAAATTTTAGTGCCATATTAGAATGTAAGTTCCATGAGGATAGAACTATATTATACTTTTATATAAAATTATCTTGATAACCTAGAAAACAAACTTTTTCTGTATAGGGCCAGATAGTAAATATTTCAGGCTTTGCAGGCCGTATAGTCTCTGTCCCAGCTACTCCACTCTGCCATTACAGCCCAAAGGCAGCTATAGACAATACATAAATACATGAGTGTGGTTGTCTTCCAATAAAACTTAATTTACAAAAAGAAGGATGGATTAGATTTGGCCCATGGGCTGTAGTTTGCCAATAGGTGGCCTAAAATAGAGTAGTCCGGTAGTTGGCAAAGTACGGCCCCAGACCAGCGGCATCAACATCAGCATCACTTGAGAATTTGTTAAAATGCTTACTGGGGCCTAGCGAGCTGTGGTTTAATAGGCCGTCCAGGTGAATCAGAAGAAGGCTAGTTTGAGAAAATTTGTGCACTCAGTAACACCTATTTGATAGATGAATGAAAGAATGAATGAATGAATTACTTCTCCATATGCGCTAACTTTTGCCTCTATTGGAATCATATACGAGATAGTATTTGGGATGTCACAAAATTATATGTTTGGCTATTTTAAGTCTAGGTTTGCTGTTAACATTTCACGGTATCCCACAAAACACACCATGGCTTGCAGGCGCTCCACCACCTAAAAGACATTGAAAACCACTAGGCTAATACAGCTGACTTTTTTGCAGAGAAAAAGAACTTGAGGCTAACTATGGTTAATAATTTGGCCAAATAAACATGTAATAAAAAAACAGTTCTTTTTATAAAATAAATATGCCTTACATATAATCTTATGTATTTGAGCTTGCCAGAGATACCAAACAATCAAGAAAAAAAAAAGAGTGCCAACATGACCTAGTAGGAAAGAAAACAGTGATGCTATCCTATTTTTAACAATGAGGTCTCAATTATATCTATTCAGTTTTCTCAATTTATTAACAACTGGGTGGAGTTGAAGTTTCCAGATTCTGCTCGGCCTCATAGATTGAGCAGCCGGTTGTAAGTATGTGAAGAGAGTGAGGTGGGAAAGTAGAGGAATGGAAATCTCCATCAGCCGCCAACCATCAAGTCCTTTCCTCAAGAAGGTTTACTTAAACTAAGCCACAGGAGGAATGAATCAGCAGGTGGCAAACAGCAAGATACTCCCACATACCTAAGAGGATACAAGATGGTATCTCTTAGGGTGAAGTTCAGAGAGAGAAAACTGCTGGGCTGGATTTCACAGAGAAACCAATGAGTTCGTGCATGATGTTTGCTTAGCCAAAAATCCAGAAACCTTTATTAAACATTTCTGAAAAATGTGGGTTTGACTCAAAAGGAAGAGAGGTTTCCAGTTGATATATGCAATGGGCTGCAGGGTGGGTAAAATTAAGTGAAACGATAGGTATGAAGTATGAAATGCAGTGCCTGCTGAATCATAAATGAATCATATTGCTATTATCATTATGAGTAGAGGTCCCGCACTGCCTCACCATCTACAGGACCTTAGTGGGTCCCAGCACCCTGCCCCTGCCCTCAGCCCATTTAACTCTGCCCTTCCAGGGCTCTGAAGTGAGGGGAAATATGCTGCCAGGAATATAACTGGATTTGGGACCCCAGCTCTTGAATTTGTCTGGCAGCTGGGCTCATCTGGAGTGGGGAGTTCTTCCCCTCCTGTCACCCCACTTGACTGTCCATTTCCCTCTCTCAACCCTGGAATAGGTTAAAGCAGGAGTTCAAAGCCGTTGTTGCAGAAAAATCAGCCCGCATGCTCAGTACATGCAGTGACAGTGGGTGGATGCTTGGGAAAGATGGGTAGGCGGCTCCTGGGAGGCCCTGCAGGGTAGCATTCATCATCTTCCTGGTGAACTTACCCTTGAAAGTCTGATTTTGCCATGGACCTGAGAGAAGTCTCAATCCATCAATCAGTGAACGTTCACTGAATGTCTACTACACACCAGGCACCAACGTTACCTAAGTTCAGGAGGTGAATGTGTTCAATCAGAACTCCAGTTGCTTAGTTTATAATGAGCAAGAGCTGTCACAGAAACTGGAATAATCAAAGTCCGTGCGATCAGCATATTCACTCCATGTGGCCAAGCTACATGGGAAACCAAATCATAATTAGAGTGCTTCTGTATCAACGTATAATGAGAAATAGCTAAGAACTGAAGCAAAGTACTTAAAGTCTATATGATCAGAATATTCTCTCCAGGTGGGCAGGTTTACATGGAAAGTTAAATCATGATTAGAAGGTATTTGGTGAGCTCAGATTCAGAAAAACAGCAGTTAGAGTCATCACATGTTCAATGACATCAGCTAAAGCAGCCAGAGACTATCTCATAACTTAGCCAGTGGGATGAAATAACTCCAAAAGCTGAGGCTTTCTCTAGGGCGCAATGAGCGAGTGATCCTGGGCACCACGACTATCTGCTTTTCCATTCTCCTTTTTCCGGGATTGCCTGGCCAATACCATGTTAAACACATTTTGTACATTATCTCATTTACTCCTGTCCAGGTCCCTGCTCAGAGAAGCCTTCTCTGACTTCTCATGATCCTCAATACTGCTGTACTTTCTCCATAGCTCTTGTCACCAGGCACATTCTAATCTATATTAACTTGTTGATTGGTTATTGACATTTTTCCCCAAAGGACGCATGTCCCAGACAGCAGCTTTATTTTCTGCATAGACACATTCCCAATGTCTAAAATGGTGCCTGGCACATAGTAGGAGCTTACTATATATTTGGTGGATGAATGAAGGTTGGATAAACGGATGGATGTACGAATTTAAAAATAACCTGAGAGGTAGATATTAGCATCCCCATTCTACAGATTAAGAAATCAAGGCTATAAAGGCTACGCTTTTTCTAAGGTCACCCAATTCGCAAATGGAGAGCAAGGATTTGACCCAATTCTGACAGATTCTAGAACTCCTGTTCTCCATTGTTATTCCATTTCTTTGGAAAGGTTGATAGATCCAGGAAAGTTCCATCCAAAACTAGATTCCCTGGACCTATGGAGTCAGAGGAATCTTCCCTCTACCCACCTCGCTAACTACTTTTGTGACTTTGGCTGAGAAGTTGCTTAATTAACCTTTTGGGGCTCACATTCTCATCTGCTGAAAGTAGGTATAAGAAAATCTGCTTAAAGAGTTGCTCAGTCCATCAAATAAAAGACTGTACATGACCTTCCCACTTCAAGGATTGTTGCAAGGACAAACAAGAAAAAAAGAGATAATGAATATAAAAGTCCCTGCACACTGTAATACTAGTATGAGTTATTATTACAAAGGCTCAGGACAAGAGGGGAAATGGAATCTCCCTTGGATATGTCATCAGAGCCTATTTTAGATGGTGAGTTCCTAGAAAGCAAAGACCACAGTTGTTTCATTTACTATGTACAAGCATTCTGCCAACGTAGGGAGACATTATACTGGGGAAAGAGCTGGGTTCATGGTGTTAAAAAATCTAAACTCATAAATTATTTTTGCTAAAAAGCAAGGATTCCCTATATGCTCTTATCCAGCCCATGACTTACAATGCCATCCACATGCTGTCGTCTTCCAAATGTATTTTTCCAGTCCAGTCATGTCCCTTGACATTCAGACCGTTATGGCTGTGCCAACCACCTATAGGCATATGCCAACTCTACCTTAGCCATCTTAGAGATAGCCCCACTTGGCATGGCCACAATGGAACTTTGTTTCTTCCTCATCTCTATCTCAGTAAATCCTACCACCACAGTACATTCTGTTCCTAACGTCAAACTCTTAAGAATCATCCTTGATTCCTCCCTTCCTTTTGCCTCCCCACCCCAAATTCACCTACAAAAGCTATCTAGACTACCTACAAAATAGATTTTAAATTTATCTACTATGTATCATATCCATTGTCAATATCCTAGTGCCGCCAACCATCTTCCCTCACTTGTGCTACTGCAATAGCCTCCTAACTGGATGTCCTGCTTATATCCTTTCTTCCTACCCCCTAAATCATTCACACAGCAGACACAGAGATCTTATAAAAACATAAATCTGGGCATGGACTCCTTTGCTTGAAACCATTCTATTGTTTTCTATTGCACTCAGAAACAGAGATATTCCTTACCATATCCTGCAGGCCAAGCTCTAGCTAATTCTCACAGCCTGGTTATGGTGGTGGTGCTGCAGGCCATAATGGTAAAGGGAAGGGGTATGGGAGGTCTTCGGCCTTTGGATGGTACACAACTGCTTTCCACAGAGGACTCTGTCCTGTGCTAGACCCACTGTCTGACCTATGATGTTAACACTGTGAATCTCACAGGGCTTCCTTCACCATCTTTTCGTTGTAGTCCCCAACCATTAAAAAGTTCCATTTTCGGAGAATGTGCTCAGGGAAAGCAATGTGTCCCCTGCTCTCAGCTCTACTTCCATCTAAGACCCTGCAGAGCCTGCTCCCTGCCTGCCTCTCTAGCGTTGTTCCAGACCACTCTTCCCCTCCCTGGGTTCACTCATCTAGGCATACTGGCTTCATTTAGTCTCTTGAATGACCAGGGCTATTCCAACCTTAGATGTTCCCTCTGCTTGGAATGCTTGCCCCCAATTCTTTATTGTGCCAACTCCTTCTTCTTTAGTTTGCATTTTAAATATCACCTTCTCCTAGAGATGTCTGCTAATTACCCTGCCTAAAGGAAGTTCTCCCATTGTTCTCTATCACAATGCTATTGTTATCATTATTTTTTATAGATCTCATCAAAATCTGTCATCTTTTTTATTTTTGTTTGTCTACACTTAACTGTGTGACTCTGTGCTCTAGAAGCTAAGGTCCAAAAGGCAGGGCCCAGTCTGTTCTGTTGAGCAGCATCCCCCTAGTATCCAGCACAACGACTGGCATGTGTTAAGCGCACAGTAAACACTTGCTATCCACAGCAACACATCATGTGATAAATGTCAGTGGTTGGCATTACCTGTTTAATACAAAGCATTATTAGCCATTGAGATTTCCCTTTATACTTTTCATATTTTGATAATAATAAAATGTCCTCTTTTGTCTTTTTTTTTTTTACTGAAACTCATGCCCCTCTCTCTTCACATTTATATGGCATAAAATACATGAGAAAGAAAAGGTAATTTATTTGAGCAAATTTGCGTCAAATTAACTTTCAGAAAATTTGGGCATGTTATATGCACCCAAAAAAGTAAAAGAAGCATAGGCATTTTCATTTTCTCCCATATTTCAGACCATTTTTTTCAACTTACATTTGGAGGAATATAGATCATAATCTATGGCATTCAAGAGTCTTCTCATCTCAAAGCACGTTCACCTCCCCATGACTTTGCTCACGCGTTCCCTCCCCCGTACACCTGCCTGCCACTCTCACACTGCCCCTTCAAAATCCACCTCAAAGACTGATCTTCTGTGAAGCCTCTGTCCCTTTTTGCACTTTTTATATGCCAGTATATGGTAGCTAGCAGTTCACATTGCCATGCAGTAGGACATAGTTTGCTACTAACCTAAATGATTTTCCTTCCCAATAATTTTTCTTTTGCTTATTAAAACTAAACTTGTAGTAGAGATCATGGCCTCAGGGAATGGGCATGGCAGTTATAGTAGAATAGAAAGTAAATATTAGAAGGTTCTTACTCAAATTTCTAAACTGGCTTTTGAAACTCTGCATAGAGAAATACTTTGAGAGAAAGGGGTTTTGTGTCTCAAAAATCTAAGTATATAAATAGATGAGCAAAGTCACAGATAAGTTAACATGTTTTGAGATGTTCAGGGAAAAGTGAATAACCTGGTATGTTCAGAGCATAGGGTTCTCAGGGCTGCTAGACTTGCTCCAACATGTTCTCCCTGTTCAATTTGAGTTCATGGATGGAAAAGACCACACCTCATTCCCCATCATATTTTCAGTGCCTAGCATAGAACCTAGCATAGATTATAGATTTGGTAGATATATTAAATTGAACTGAATTATTACAACATCCATATTATTCACTTATCAAAAATTCTAAAGCATCAAATAAAAATTTGTGTATTATCCCAGTGAGATACTAGAGGGTGGCACAAATGAGATGCCGTATATACAACCTTTCTGCCATGTTAGCTGTCTAAGAACCCATCTTGAAACTGAGTTCAGAGGGATTTATATGCTCTATTTTTTATTTTCAGGGTAAAACATTATTATCTTCATGTGGGGCCCATCAGCCAGTTATAATATATACAACAAATTGCAAACACTTGAACAGACTAATAATTGTAGTTTTTGGTTGAAAGCCTCTTCCTATTACCTGTTCTATTTTCAGCTGGTCCATTTATTGCCTTATATATATAGTGGTGGTGGTGTAGATAGATATATTAAACCTATTTAAATAAACTATACTTGTTGCAATAATGTCATTTTACTGGCAACCCCCTACCCCAAGTGGAACTTGCCTTTCTAAAGTGATATTCAATCCCTTATACAACTCTAAAAGTTGTTTTGTGTTGAAGCCTGAAAAGTCCATTTGAATCCTGAAACCCTTAAGTTTCTTCTTATACAGGCATCTAACAAATGATCACTGGCAAATATAATGGATTTATCCTCTTTTCTGTCTTTCTTCAAAGAGGAAAAATGTCCCAATCCACAATCCGTGGAAAGATTTATGTCGTCTTGCACATTTAGAAGAAAATGACATCAGCACTAAAGTTTAGTCCCATTAGTCTTCTCATTTTCTTTGGGCCAACCCATCATTCCCACCTCTGTTACTTTTTTCATATAGATCATGCCTCTCTTCTTCTCTTCCTTCCTGCCTTCTTTCTTTCCTACCTTATCAATAGAAAACAACAGATAATTATTTATAACTAATGTGTGCCAGACACTATGCAAAGAGTAATGGATAAAGTGATAAATGAGACAGACACAAACTCTGGGCCACAAAGGAGCCACAGTCTTTTGGAGGAAATCAAGATCTAAACAGTCAGTTTCAATATAGAGTGGCAGATGTTTTGATGGAGACAGTGCGTGCAGTCTTCTTGGCAGCTTATGAAAAACCAATGGACCCAAATTGTCAGAGACCTGCAAAAGATCCCAGGAATCTTTCTGAAGGAAGTCTCAACCTGACTGAGAACTGCAATTGCAAAGCTATTACCCAGGGAAAAATGGAAGAGAAAGAGGCTTCCAGGTGAAAGCCTGGAGGTTAGAAGGTCCTGGTTCACTAGGAGAAGTAAAAAATTCAGCACAGCTGCAGGAGCTGGTGAGTAGGGTGTGATGAGAGATGAATCTTCCCCCTCTCTAGATTCAATCTAGATTCTTAGGGGTAATTCAAGTGAGGACTTCTCCATGAAGCCCTTCCCATCTCAGCTCTCAATGACATCTCAATTCTCTGACCCTTTTAGGTTTTATATAAATTCTTAATACATTTCTTTGAGACATCTGTGTTCATCTCCTGGTCTAGCAGAGAAGGTCATAGCCATCTCTTTATGTTTTTGGAAGCTTTAGTGGCAAACAAATAAAAGACATGAAAAATAGGATATTATTCCTCCTCTCCAACCTATCCTCTAGTTTAAATGCCAGAAAATCCAAATGTTCATGGAGCAGACTTAGAGTCTCTTTGCTCCCATGTTACAAGGTGGCTACTAATCCAGTCAAATCCATTTCATAAATGTGGGTATTTCACTCTACGTAGAACATTTATAATATTTTTGTGGTTTTATATTAGAACTCACATATCATAGAGACTGTTTTATTAATGACCCTTACACTACCAGTGAGAATAATAATAATAATAATAATAATACTCATCATGATTTATTTTTTTAAATCATCTATTTTTCTTGGGGGAATTGCATAAACTCTGGAGTTCATTTTGTTAAAGATTTCATACAGCTTATGAACTAGTGTCCCAGATGATTTGAGCAATTTCCTCTCCTTTCACCAAAAATGCATAATTTTCATCCTTTTGCACCAAAATAACAATGCTATGAATGGCCTAACATTTATGCATAAACGTGTGTGTTCAATTTTTCTTTTTATGTCAAGAAATAAAATAATGGCCACATATTAATTTTAAAAATAGTTATATTTTATTTTCCATAGCATGCTGGTGTCTCTTGGTGGAGCATATTTTCCCACTTGGAATATGCAAAGGGAAATTTACAGTCCATGCATACTACCTGGAGCTCACTGGGAAATTTCCTATGGACAATTCTTCATTTTGAAAAAAAATCCTCAAAAATCCTTAATTGGACTGTTAAGTCTTCTGGGTTGGTATTTTACTAAGCCAAATATGGATCAAAGCTCAGAAGGGATGTCCATTTTAAATGAACTTACCCCTGTAATTTATGAGGAGGTGGTACTCGTGCTAAACAACTTTCACAGATGATTGCGGTAGCCATCCTAGCATGCTCACTTCGTGTTGGCAGTGCTATTTTCCTCTAATCAGAAGATATCTCCTTCACCATTTGAAAGAGCTTCTGGGGAATTTTCTTCAGAAATGGCATTTTGCACTATCTGATTTAGCCTATGTTATGGGGTCTAAGCTCTTCTCTAGATATAGCAGGTCCCTGCCATTCAATCTCCTTTACAGAGTGAGAGATGGCATATGACTGCAATGAGAATGAAAGACAATTCTCTTCTATAGGAAGAAATCAGAAGCCGATCTGCGATGCACCATAATTTTTTGGAGCTTAAAATAAGAGATCATTACAGTGCAATAGGAAAGGATGGGGTGGATGGAAATAATTATGAAGAAAGGGATATAATCAGAGAGAAGGATAGTTTAGAATGGAAGTTACCTGGAGGTCATTAAATTAATATTTCCTTTTTTTGGTGGGGGGTTGGTGGTGGTGAGGAAGACTGTCCCTGAGCCAACATCTGTGGCAATCTTCCTCTATTTTTTGTATGTGGGATGCCGCCACAGCATGACCCGACAAGCGGTGCATAGGTCTGCACCCTTGCACCCGTGAACCCTGGGCCGCTGAAGCAGAGCGTGCAAACCCAATCACTACGCCAGGATGGCCCCTTACTATTTTCATTTTAATGATTAAAATAATAATGATAACAGCTTAGGGAGGGTAAATGATTTGCTCAGGGGTACACAGATGGTGGTGATGCTGAGACAGGAGTCTTTTGGTTACCAATGTAGGGCTCTTTTCATTTCCAATAATTTTATACTGGTTTGAAAATATTTCATATTTTCCAATGGGCTATAAAAAAGATATTAAATGGAAATTACCATCTTGGTTATTTCTGAAATAATTTCCAGCATGTTATCAAAAAAAAAGATTGAACAATTCATTCTTGCGTCGCTTTGTAAAGGAAAGGAGAGCTTAAACGCTCTCCTTAGATTATATTTTAATACAAAAGATTGCCCAAAGAGGTGTTGCATTATACAGTAAGTGCCATGAGAAGATTAACTACCATGCAGGCTGCACCTCGAGCAGGGAAACTCAATGATTTCTATATAAAACTCATAAATGAAAGTGTTCATTTATTCATGACATTCTAATGTATTCCATACTGTTTTTCTAAGACAAGTAATGTGTGGCCTTTCAGTTTTATGCCATTACCTAAAATATTTGAAGAAAATTGTTCATCAATCTCTGATTCTATTATTACACTCAAGAGTAGGTTAATTAGTATCTCCTGGGGTCGTTTTTAGCAGGAAATATTTAATAGATTGCTACCAGGGCATGATATCATGGCAGGGAAGACATGACCTACAGTTTCTAAAAGATGACTAAGGTGAATTATTCATCATTATTATTTCCAGAACACAGGATGGCAAAAAAAGACAGAGCTTGCCAAGCTAAACTCATGTTTACCAACAATGTGCTTATTTTCAGAGGATAATCTCTTTATAAAGTCCATCATGATAAGAGAAACAGAAAGCCATTAACCATAGATGCTTTAACACAAACAGAAGAGTCACAGGGGAGGGTCATGTTTTTGATAGTCAAATATGATAAGAAAATAAAATTTTAAGTCTGTGGTTTGGTAAAACTCCATCTGTATGCCCAACAGAGCCTCAAGTGGAATTAAAAAGAATTCTCTCACTGGTTTCAAATTCTAAACAATAAGTGGAACTTTAGTAAGCTTGCAGTTTTCCTCTTGAAAAATGAAGAAAATTCTTTGCATTTTGACAATGGCTATAATTCGTGTACCACCCCGCTAATCCTTACTATATTACTGGTCAGTGCCTTATATGAAATCTGATTATTCTTACCATCTCTGTGGAATATCTGCAGATCTATCCTGATCAATTAGTATTTCCCCATGAGCTGCCCCAGTTCTGCAAAACCAAAATGAGCATCATAGTGAGATTTTACTATATCTTCCTACTTTGTTCAACTAAAGTCTAAAGAACCTTCCAATTAAATTCTCAAATATAAGAAGAAATGGTTGAAATGTGGGTTCCTTCTTTTGTGTTTCTCTTTATTGTGCCTCAGAACTTAGCTTTTCCTTCTCTCCTGGACCACCTGGCCCGCCCTGATGTACACAACTCAAACTCTCCCTTCATTTGGAAAGGCCTCAATGACCTCAGTGCTTACTTAGTCCCATAAGTGGCTATACTTTATAAAATTCATATTCCCACAGGATTAACAAGGTTTGTTTTATCATTAAAGTTAAAATTCATGATACACAATTCTGCAAAGACTATGAGCCAAAATTACCAAGACTTTTGGAAGCGCTATTCAGAAGGATGGCCACCAGAGCTATTGCCTGGTGAATCATGAAAATGACCATGCAAAAGACCAAAGACTAGGTACAGAATAATGTCTAAATTCTTTAGTCCCCCAAACCACTCTACCATCTCTAATAATAGAAAAGAAGCATGTTGGCAATTGAACAGGAGTCATTGTAACTCCATTTTTATTCCATTATACACCTCATATAACATTCAAATTTACTTATAAAACTTCAGGATAAACTCTGATTATTTTAAATGAGAACAAAAAAAATGTAATCAAATGGCTGTAAGTCGGGCATTGTCCTTATCATCACTGGAAAATAACATAATATCAGCCATCTGCTAGCCATCCCATCCTTCAGCTTCTCACCTCCTGTTGTAAGGGATACCTAAGTCTGATACGAAAATGAGCATTGATTCATATACTTGGAGCCCCAAACAAATCACGTCACATCTAATACAGATGACGCAACTGATCTAAAATGGGTTGAAAATATGCATCTTCTCCTTCATGCCCGTGTTGTTTGGTTTTCATGGAAGGCCAGGCTGGTGGAGCTATTTCTAAGAAGCACAAAGTCAGGCCTAAATTATCTGGATTGCCTATTGAAAGAGTCCAGCAGGGTTGGGGTGATGCTTTCTGGGTAGCACTGTATTTCACCTGTCATTAGGCCACCTTGCTTTAGGTCAGCACTTTATAATTCATCAATCATTTCTGTATGTTTTGGAGCATTAAAACAATGTCATAAGATAGGTAGGTATAAGAGAGATAAAATATCTGACAAATTACACACGAGGAAGACTAGGCTGGAAAAGTTTACATGACCCATCTTGGAGTCAAGTGTTAAATGTCAAATAGGAGACCGAACTGCTACACTAATTCCTATACCTTGGTAAGTGGACTACGGTGGCCGTGATTTCACTATTTTCCCAAAGACTCAGGAGCATCTTAAAACATGGCATTGAAACTATACTGAACTGACATAGCAACCCAAATTTGTTACTGGTCTTTCTTCTAAAATTGGACAGCAGAATGTATATACTGCTGTGTGGCACCTTGGAGAGCCTAATGTGATGAGTTTTATTCAAATCTAAAATTTTTAAAAAGGCCAAAACAGTCTTTTCCTAAGTTTCTTTCTTGTCTTTAATAAAATTAATATCTCTGCCTCATTTTTCAGCCTTTTTACTGCTCTGCTCTAAAATTGTCAATATGTTCTGTTGTTATGATGTCATTAATCACCTTATCTCCCTAGTCATTTTAATCCCAGTCTGGTTTGTGTTAATCTCATGACAAAAATATCAACATCTTGCTGATGTTAAGAAAATATCTGATGAAACCATTCAAACTAGATACTTTTTTTTGGAACTAGAGGCATACAGCAGGCTTTACACCATTGGATGTTTGCTTATTTCCAGATTCACAATGGTTAACTCCAGTGTCTGAGATGATAGGTGGTGGTTAATCAAGGTTATACAAAAGTTTAGTTTGGTGTTTAGACAGTGGAGAATTTCATTTTTCTCTCAAATTTATGCTTTCACGATATTCCATCAAGTCATGATATAGGCCAAGTATTCTGGCAGGATGATCCCTCTCTTTCTTTCTTCTTTCTGATTACTTCTTTAGTTGATGAGAGAAGAAAGAAGCATCAGCAAAATCCTCACCAAACTGTCAACACAATAAGAATTATACTTGAAAGAACCTTGGGCTTACAGATTTGAGATTTGTTGTATTCTTGGTTCTTGAACAATAATGTAAAGAATTCTTCTCTCTCTACTTCATTTTCCTTTTATGTCAATGGGAAACACTGGCATCACAAAGGGAGATGGTGATATCAAAATGTAACAGCTATCAACCATGGTTCTCTCCTGTGCTTATCATAAGAGGAAGGGACTAGCAGCACTGAACTGGGCATCTGTGAGTTGGAGGGCACTCCCCCCACCCGGGGGTTCACATGGTGCATCTGGAACTTCTGGAGTAGGGCTTCCCTTCCCATCCTGACCATAAAGCATTGCAGGTAAGTAAAAATAAGATGCTTGCCTTGGAAGAAAATAAATTTTTTTTCAGTTGTCTATCACTACTTAATAAATTACCCCAAAACCTAGTGGCTTAAAACAAAATTTTGTTTTCTCACAATTATATGGGTTAGGAATTCAGACAGCACACAGCAGGAACACTCAAGGTAGGCTTTTCACTCACAAGTGTGGTGCCTAGGATAGGATGGCTCTCCAGGGGTCAGTCTGGGGTCCCAGATACTCTCCATTGAGTGGTTTCTTTGGTTCTCCTCCAGATGTTGTCAGGGCCTCTGCTTCCTTGTATGGCCCTTCCACGTGGTCTGTTGGACGAGAGTACTGGCTTCTTAGCAGCCCAGCACTCTGAGAGTGCAAAAGCAGAAGCTGCCAGGCTTTCTTAAGGCTGAGCCATAGAACCCGCACAGCATCACTTCTGCTGCATTCTCTTGACTAAAGCAAGCCACAGGCCCAGCCTAAGGGAAGGGGACTGCACAGGGCATGAATTTGGGGGGTGGGGGGGTGCTTCATTGGGAGCTGCTGAAGTAACTGACTACCACCAGAAGGGACAAGGCTATTGGAGTCCTCATATGCCGTTTATGTGACATGTCTGTCTTAGCAATGCGTCCTTTCTCTAACCACCCTAGCTCCCTTCCTTCCCTCACCCATATGTGTGCTCCCCATTCAATGGTGTGTGGGAGCCAGTTTGTGAGAGCTGATTCTGTGTGTCTCTTCTTAACTCTGCGTTCAGTGACCTCACTTTGGAAGCTTGAAATTGACCATGGTGGGAATATTCGCACCACAGAAAATTGGCAAACACTACAAATTAGAGCTTGTTTTGTTGTTGTTGTTCGTTTTTCCGCTTGTTTTGGATTGCCAGTTTCCTAACACACCACCATCTGCACTCCACTCTCATCCTGTACCTTTTTGGCTCTCAGCTGCTAGGTTCATAAAGGATGGCCTGATAATGACATAAGGTGTTTCCCCACCATGGACAGGATCATTATATAGTGAACCAGGCATGGGCTTTGGTTTACAGACTCATTTGGTTTCAAATCCTAGCCCTACTATTTACTACCTATACGTTCTGAGGCAAGTTACTTAACCACTCTCAGGCAAAATATAGACTAGTAATATAGCTATGAGTGTTAAGTAAGTTGAGATATACATTTTTAAAGGTAAAACAAGAATCTCTAAGGCTGAATACTGTTAGTTCTGATCCTTTTCCTAAGGATGTTTTTCTGATGGGGGAGCTTAAAGCACCTGGAAGGCTGGGGTCCTGGCCAGCCACACAATGTCCAGTGTCCTCTTCTCTACTCACGCTATTCCTGGTAGTAGCAGCAACAGCAGCAAAGGCCCCGACTTGGACAGACAAACACACCGTCCAGGCTTCCCTGCAGTGCTGGCCAGCCCTGCCTTTGTGGGGAGGCTATGTAAGTGATGGCAGCACATGCAGAAGTCAACCAGCTCCTCCCCTAACACAACACCCCCTATGCCTGAGCTTCTGTCATCACTGATGAATTTCTGTGGGTCAGACAATCTCATTAGGGTTGCCCTCTAAATTTTCTAGATGCTTTTATCTCAGAACAGTAGGAAAGAGAGCCCACAAAGTTTTGCTTACATAGGGTAAAAAACATTTACAAAGGGATTACTACAACAGTTTAAAAAGGAAAATTATTCTTCAAAGTAAAACATTAGCCTTTAATAACTATGTACACACACATCACATAAAAATGCATTTATAAAACTCACTTTTTCTGTAAATATGGCCAGTAATTATCGTTTCAAACTAATCATTTTAATCCTGAAGCACCAGGACAGCACAAATGTTCCAAAGTCACCAATTTATATTCTACATTGTCTAAATAGTCAATGGTCATTCAAAAGTTTGACCCAGATCCCACCCTCATCAAGGAGATCAACCCAACGCATTTCTCTTATTTTCTTCCCTATTTTTGTTGTTATTGTTGCTAAACTAGAAACTGACTCTATTTTTCAGTGTTAGCTGGCCATTCAGTAGAAGAGCAGATAGAAACCCCTAATGATGATGAATAAGTAAGGTCTGTGGCATCTCAAATTATAAACTTATGGCTCTGATACATAGGCTATAAAATGCAGAACATAAGCCAAAAAATGTCAGTTGAAATGACTTGTTTTCAAGGAAGCTGCTCGCCTTTAGCAAGATACATGGAAAAGTCACAGCAAATGCAGTACAAAAACTTAAAATACAGTAAAATAAAGTGAAATATGCAGCTTCAACTGCTCCATAAATGTAAAAGAGTCGTGGTTTTGATTATTTTGACTGGAAGTGGGGGCGGGAGAAAGATGTGTTGAGTATCTAAATTACATTTTATTCCTGTGGGCATTTGCAAAATATATGAGCAATCTGCAAATGGATTTGGTTTTGGTTATACTCTTTAACAAAGTAGGAAAGAAAAATAGATTTTTAAATTTTAGCTTATGATAGTAATCTAACTTGCTAGAAACACAGTGGGTTTATAATCAATATTTACATAGGCATTGCCTGTCTAAATTGATTTTTAAGTGGAATGCTGAAATGCGTGACTCAAATCACTCTTAATCATTGTTAGAATTAAAGCCAGCAACATTAGTTAGAAGGTCATGGTGTCATATTTTCACAGCCTTTATGGAGGCACACAAGATGCAGTTTCCTTTAGTAAAGGAAGAGTAAAAATTGTGCACGCAGGTAGGAAGAACTTAAAGTGAAGAGAGATAGAACCTCAAAATTTTCACATAATTCTATACCCACAAGCTCAAGAAAGAGCACAGGAAACAGAATGAAAAGAAGCAAATTGCTTCCTTAATTGTATAACATATGTAGTAGATTACTACCAGTTGATTCACAGTCGAGGACAGAGATAGACACGGGAGAACCTTGTTAACCTAATTAAAGCTACGCAGAGACACATTTCTGAAGACTGAAGTTTCGAGGCTCCAGTGTGGTAATGAACACAAAACCAGGCCTGACCATTTAAAATGTCATCGCTGCCACAAGAAGTTACACTTGTCCCCAGCGAGTTCTCGTAGGTTATGTAACAAAGATAACTCCCGTTCTAATGATCCTCCGCGTGCTTTTAAAATAATGGACCTTCCGAGGCTGCTGCTGACTGATCTACCACAATTTTCAAATCTTTAGTGAGCCTCAATCTGCTTTGTTTTCAATAAAGAGTTTTAGTCAGTAAGCAAATGTATGAATCATTGTAAATGATACACTTTCTTATTAGCTGATACAGTAATTCCTCCAACATTCACAAATTTTTAAATTGCCTTTAAAAGAGTTGCCAGTGCTGAACTGTTGAAAACAGGGCTTGGAAATATCCACCGTAAGTAAATTGCAATGAAGAACTCTGAAAACTCAATGCTGCCTGCTTCCTTGTGTCAAAGATAAAAGTAGATTAATAGTTTAATTAAACCTGTTAGAGACTCTGGGTATTGTAGCTATTACACCTCTGACCCCATGCAGGGCTGCCAGAGACGTAGGGAGGGTAAGTGCTGAGGTTACATATTTATGATGCACAGCTGACTTGAAAAGCATACCAAGCTAGACAGAACCTGTAATTAACCAAAAGATCTGGTAAATTATGAGATCAATATAATTTCCTGGGTGCCATAGTTTTCAGAACTAGTTAGCGCATTCCTAATTTATTGGCAAAAACTTCACGGACTTGCAAGGAAGATAAATAAAAATGCCTGGATGTAAAAATAAATATGTATGCTTGACAAATCTGAAATACACTGTTTACAGCTAATGAGGAGGCGACTGTGCATTTCGCTGTGTTTTATATCTAGAGCAGAACAGAACATTAAAAGCAATATAACTGATAACCTTGGTGCAAACAGCATAAGCCTACATTTCCCATTATTCCCCAGAGATGGAATTAATTAGTGCTTGTCAAAACTGGAGCAATCCCCTGCTGTAAAACTAAAAGTAATGGAGAGGCCATGAATGGCTTGGCTCCACTCCAAAAATATTTCTCATCTATTTGGGAGAAAAATACTGCATACATCTCCATATGCAGTATATATACTTCCTTAATCCCAGATATCTCGTAAACAAACACAAATAAATGCATTATCTTTGTTGGCTACACTTCAACAAACATTTATGAAACGCCTACCACAGAAGGATCCAGAGAATAAGAATACATTAAGTTCACAGTTCAGTGGGGAGCAGATAGAGGGGACATTTCAATTCAAAGTGTCAGTGATTACGATGGGCAAATATATAACAAGTTATGGGGATACAAAGAGGAGCACCTATCTGAACATGGCAGGGAGGTCAAGAGGAGGAATAGATAAGAAGCCACTGATGGTAATGATACCTATATTATTGTTGACTAACCTATTTCACAGAGAAACTCTTTTACAAGGGTAGTTTAGAGGCCTGCATAACCACTGCTGCTCCCTTTTCAACTGCCTCTGCCTCACTCCTCTCTCCTGACTAGCTCATATGCATCCTGCAGGTTTCAGCTCCAGGAACCTCTCTCCACTGAGGCCTTTTATGACTCACTTCCAATTTAAATTTAGTTCCAAACCCTGCCCCTTCCATTCTCTCTTACAGCACCCTGTTCTCCTCGATCATCTTACCATTTTTTGTAATAATTATTATTTACTTCGATGATTTTCTTTGCTATTCAAAGTGTGGTCCATGGACCAGCCACATCAGCATCACCTGGGCACTTGTTAGAAATGCAGAACCTCCACTCCCACACCAGACTCTACTGAGTCAGAATCTGTAGTTTAATAAGATCTATAGATGATTCATATGCACATGAAAGTTTAAGAAGAAATGATCGAGAGTCCTTCACATTTCAATACAGTAGCCACAAGTTACATGTGGCTACTCAAATTAAAATTAATTACAATTAAAAAATCAATTTTTCTTTAGCCATATTTCACATGCTCAAAAGCCACATATGGCTAGTGGTTAATATATTGGACAGTGCAGCTAGAGATATTTACATAATGGCAGAAAGTTCTATTGGATGTGCTAGTTTATAGATATACTATAAGCTCCTTAGGAGCAGGGTCATTTTTTTCTCACACTGAACACAAAGCATCTACAATGCCTAGAACACAGGACAGGCATGCAAAACTTTTTCTTAAATATAATGAATGAAAATATGTTAAAGTACTTCAAAAAGTATCTAGCCCTCAGAAGGCACAAAATAAATGCTATTTTCCTTCCCATTATCTGTGATCTTCAAACTGTCTCTGGGACATGGACCATGAACACCTGCTAAGGAGGCTATATCATGAACTAACAAGCTTTTTTTTTTTCCTTTTCTTCTTTTTGTTTTTTTTATTAATAGAGATTCTTTGGTTTCCTATTCTAGAGATTAGGAGTTAGTAGGACTGAGGGGTTTACTTCTGACACTTCAGTTAGTTACCTATATTTAGATTTGATGGTATGGATAGTGAAATTCCATGAGCTGGCTTCATTTTCACTCCCTGATGGATATCTAATAAAACTACTTTGGAATTTTTTTAAATGAAATATCATATCAGAACTTTCACAAGCAAGTGCCAGAAAACTCAACTCAAGATGTCTTAAAAAAATAAAAGATAATATATTGTCTCCTATTTCTGAAAAGACTGGGATTGAGGGTTAGAATCAGATATCAGCAGGATCTGCTCTCTTCCTATTTTTCAGTACCAATTTCCTGTACAGCAGGTTCATTCTGGAGTTCCATGTGGTAGAAAGATGGTGGCCAAGATCACCAGGCCTCTCTTCTTCCAGGTCACATCCAGCAAGAAAGGATAGATAGCTTCTGTCTCAACAGTCTCAGTGAAAGTTGTATTGCACGTCACTGGCTTTGACTGGGGAACATGCCATCTCTGACCAATCACAATAGCCAGGAGAATATGTCATGCTGATTGGCCAGACCTGAGTCACATGTCTACCCCCGGGGCCCACCTCATCTGAAGAATACAGAGTAAGAGTGAGACAGAGGATGTGGTCCCCCAGAATAAAGTCAGGGTGTTGTTGTCAGTAGAAAAATGAATGGATTCTGGGTGACAAAAACAAGAGATGTCTACTACATGCCACTTCCTTTAAAATGAATGAATGAATGAGTGAATAAATAAATAAATAAATGTGCCTGTGTGTGTGTGTGTGTGTGTGTGTGTGTGTAAAATAGGACAGATTTTGAGATTGAACTAGAATGTTTAGCTAACATCACTAATCACTATTGAGGGTTATGCAAGTCCTTGACATGGGAAATGAAGAATTTCTAACCTAGACCCAAAGCCAATTATAATTATAAATACTAATAGATTTTAAAATATTTATTCTTTCATCAGTGCACAGACAATTCATAAGCGCAGAGTCTAAATCTACTCCAAACCCAAAGGAGACTCCGCTTCACGTCGCCAATCTAAGCTTTACTATTTCCTTTTGATTTAAGCAGCTTAGTGAGCCTGAGACCCTTCTCAGTATCCTGTGTGTCTGTTTGCTACAGTGGGTCAGAGACTCAGGTTACTAATAGGTCTTTCCATCCCTGAAGGAATAATTTCTTTATAAAATATTGTTGTGTTGCCTCTCTGGGACAAATATTTTCTGTTGACAAGGCACACTGGGACAATATAAAATAATTCAGTTCAATAATTCAATGTAAAACTACAAGCCAAGTCCAGCAATGGCTGCAAGTTTTCAGAATCTAATTTTGAGACAAAGAGTTCACAGGATCAACCTCAGTTGTTCACAGTGCCCACAAATTGTATATCTAGGCATTCCACCATGAAGGAGGGACCCGATCCATTGGGTGTTTTGTTCAAATGAATGTCTCCTAATATTGTTAATGAAGACTCTCTAGATACCAAGTGGTGGGCAAGTGATATTTTTCACAGTCACGAGCTACTAGAGCTGGAAGGGGCTCTAGATACAAGCTAGTTGGTATTTTTAAATTTTGCCCCACTGTGTCCTAAAGGGTTCCATGGATATGTGTTAGAGACCTCTCCTCAGGTGGAGGAGAGCTAAGCAGGCAGTGATGCACTCCCTCACCCTCCCATCAACTACAGTGTTTGTTGTTTGATAGATTTTACTTCTGCAGTTTGATCTAAGATTTGTTTTATTGAATAAGGAGTTCAGCTGTTTTAAAAATATGGAAAGAAGTACAGCCATTTGATGGATCCATTAAAAATAATAAGGTATATCTACATGTACTGATATACAATGACCTCTAAAATCTATTGCCAAGTGATAAAAACAAGGTGCAGAAAGCTTTGGATATATGTACTTACATTAAAAAATAATAAAGAAAATCAAACAAACAAAAAACTGTGCAAGGAACAATTCCAGAAAGATATGCAAGAAACTGGTAGCAATTGTCTCTAAGGTGGGGTCCCTGGAGAACAGATCCGAGGTGAATTGGATATTTCTCTTCTTTTATATATTCTGTATTATTTGAACATTTCATTTGTAATTATATTTCTTTTTTTAAGTGCATCTCCAAAATGTTTTAAAACCACTGATTTAGCTTAACCATCTCATTTTACAGATAGTGTGACAGGCCTTGCTCAGGTCTGCTTGGGCAAAGCCTCTAAGGAAGAGGGAGGTTGCATGAGGATGGCAACTGGCCATGAGCCCTAGGCCATGGGGATTTGTGGCAGAGTTTCTGCCTCACATGGAAACACAGGCACTGCCATAGTTTCCTCTCAGCAAATTGGAGAAAGTAAAAACCTGGATCTTCTTTTTTAGGAGTCTCTCAAAGCTGTAAGATTCCTTACCCAGGACAGGCTGCTGACCCCCATCCTGGGCATGATACCAGGAGAAACCGAAGGCAGACCGTGAGAAGCTGTGCTTACTCTGAAGTATCCTTGGTCTAGCTGTTCTCATGTCCTTCATGATGCTCAATGACACTTTTTATTAGCACTCTTTAGAGCCATTGAATTTCCTTTCCATGCTTTTAATCAGTAGGGAATAACCATGCTATTCCTCCATTGGTATAAAGGCCCATAACAGTCTGACATTTCAGGGAATGATGTCATGCCAGCCAGAATTTTCTTTGCTTTAGTGGCTGAAAGTCCATAGGTATTCCAAAATTCTAAGAGGGAAGAGTGGCCATCTCACACTATTTATCTGTCATTTTTGGATTCCTCTGTTTTAACCTTTCAATTTATACACTTGTCCCTGGCTTTCTCTGAAAGGAAACATTTACTATCCAGAAAAAGATACTATTCTCTACTGATTAAAAGCACAGGGGTCAGACTCTTGCCACTCTTATTCAACACAGTATTAGAAGTCCTAGCCAGAGCAACTAGGCAAGAAAAAAGAAAAGTTATCCAAATTGGAAAGGAAGAAGTAAAATCATCACTACTTGCAGATGACATGATTTTATGTATATAAAACTCTCAAGAATCTACCAAAAAACTATTAGAAATAATAAATGGACACAGTAAAGTTGCAGAGTACAAAAATCAACATACAAAAATCAGATATGTCTCTATACACCAACAACAAAATAGCAGAAAGAGAAATTAAGAATATAATCCCAGTTACAATCGCAACAAAAAGAATAAAATACTTGGGAATAAACTTAACCAAGGAGATGAAAGATCTGTATACCGAAAACTATAAGACATTGTTGAAAGAAATAGAAAAATCCACAAAGAAATCGAAAGATATTCCACGTTCAAGGATTGGAAGAATTAACATAATTAAAATGTTTATATTACCTAAAGCAATCTACAGATTCAATGCAATCCTCATCAAAATCCCAATGACATTTTTTATGGAAATAGAAGAAAGAATCCTAAAAGTTATATGGAACAACAAAAGACCCCAAATAGCCAACGCAATCCTAAGAAAAAAGAACAAAGCTGGAGCTATCACACTCCCTGATTTCAAAATATACTACAATGCTATAGTAATCAAAACAGCATGGTACTAGCAGAAAAACAGACACATAGATCAAACAGAATTGAGAGCCCAGAAATAAACCCACACATTTATGGACAGCTCATTTTCAACAAAGGAGCCAAGAATATACAATGGAGAAAGGAAAGTCTCTTTAATAAATGGTGCTGGGAAAGTTGAACAGCCACATGCAAAAGAATGAAATTAGACCACTATCTTACACAACACAAAAAATTTAACTCAAAATGGATTAAAGACTTGAATTTAAGACCTGAAACCATAAAACTCCCAGAAGAAAACATAGGCAATACGCTCCTTGAGATGGGTCTTAGTGGTATCTTTTTGAGTGTGTCTCCTCAGGCAAGGGAAACAAAAGAAAAAAGAAACAAATGGGACTATATCAAACTAAAAATCTTCTGGACAGCAAAGGAAACCATCAACAAAATTAAAAGACAACCTAAAAATTGGGAGAAGATATTTACAAACCATATATCTGATAAGGGCTTAATATCCAAAGTATATAAAGAACTCATACAACTCAACAACAACAACAAAAAAAACAGATTAAAAAATGGGCAGGGGGGCCCAGCCTGGTGGCATAGTGGTTAAGTTCATGCTCTCCACTTCTGCTGCCTGGGGTTCACAGGTTCGGATCCCAGGTGTGGACCTACGCACAGCTTATCAAGCCATGCAGTGGCAGGCGTCCCACAAATAAAATGGAAGAAGATGGGCACAGATGTTAGCTCAGGGCCAATCTTCCTCAGGAAAAAGAGGAGGACTCACAATGAAGGTTAGCTCAAGGCTAATCTTCCTCACCAAAAAAAAAAAGGGCAGAGGATCTGAACAGACAGTTTTCCGAAGAAAATATACAGATGGCCAACAGGCCTATGAAAAGATGTTCAACACCACTAATTATTAGGTAAAGGCAAATCAAAACCACAGTGAGATATTGCTTCATGCCTGTCAGAATGGCTATTATTAAAAAGACAAGAAACAACAAGTGTTGGAGAGGATGTGGAGAAAAGGGAACCCTCATACACTGCTGGTGGGAATGTAAATTGGTGCAGCTACTACGGAAAACAGTTTGGGGATTCCTCAAAAAATTAAGAATAGAACTACCATATGATCCAGCTATTCCACTTCTGGGTATTTATCCAAAGAACACAGAAACACTAGTTCAAAAAGATATACGCACCCCTATGTTCGTTGCAACATTATTCACAATAGCCAAAACTTGGAAACAACCTAAGTGTCCATCAACGGATGAATGGATAAAGACATGCTATACATATATGTACAATGGAATACTACTCAGCTATAAAGGATGAAACCATTTCTGACAACATGGATGAATCTTGAGGGTATTATGCTAAACAAAATAAATCAGACAGAGAAAGACAAATACCATATGATTTCACTCATACATGGAAGATAAACAGATAGATACAGAGAATAGATTGGTGGGTACCAGAGGGGTAGAGGGAAGGGGAGGGTGAAAGGGGTAAAAGGGCACGTTTGTACAGTGATGAATGGCAGCTGGAGTTTTGGTGGTGAACATTATGTAGTCTGTACAGAAGGTGAAATATAATGATGTACACCTGAAATTTAGATAATGTTATAAATCAATGTGACATCAATAAAAAGAGCACAGGGGTCAGGAAAACCTCAATGCTATTTGCTGGATGACCTTAAGTAATTTGCCTCAGTTCCTTATCTCTAAAATGGGAATAACAATGGCTTATAATAATGGCTTCTACACTGTTATGAGGATTACAACAGATAATGCACACAAAACACATAGCATAATGTCTGTTACATAGTAAGCACTCAATACATGTATGAAGAGGAAAACATAAAGCCAGTTGCTGGCAACACTCTTTGTCTCCAGTCTTCGTCCAGGCCACCCTCTCACTTGCCAGCTAAGCCCTTGCTTACAAACTCTACCTCTTGATTTTTTCTTAGGTCTTGCTAGTTTGAGCAACTTTGATTTAGAATTTATCCTTGGCTTTAGCAAGTAGAAAATCCAGTTTTCCTCATAGTCTAGGCATTATTCCACCTAGGCAAGTTCTCTGATGATACCCTCTCTCTCCATTCCTTAATGACTGGCTTAAGGTGCTCTTCGAAAAATAGGGATCAGATATTATTCACCAGGATTTTCATTATTCTCTTACCCATCCCTCCATCAATGTTTTGTCCATTGTTTCCTCATTCAACTCATTCCAGTGTTTGCCATTTCATATTGTGTTACACATTTAATTGATGTAAACTCAAACTATTGGACTTAAACCTAATCATAGGAGGTTTTCAAAATTCCCCTTGGATTAACAAACTGTCCTCTCTTGAAATATCATGGGGGGTGGGGAGGCTGGTGGTACAGATGTTGTATTTCCAGCTATGAAACACTGTGACAATACTGACCATTCCAAGACTAGAAAAGATCCTGGGTACATAAATCAGTTCAGTTTAAGCTTAGTGAAAATTCCTTAGTGTTAGAAATGAAGCCTTGGCAATCACATAATGTAGGAAAACACAAAAATTCACACCCTACTCTTTGCAGGTGTGCAACAATATTTACCATGGCTGAAATAAACAATCTCCTATTATCCTACAAAATTATAGTTCAGCAGACAATATTGCCAACAAATGAGCAGTAATTGTACATGGGTACTTTGACCTCATTTCTACCCAGGTACAATATGTTTCCCTTTATTCAAAAGTCTCAGTTACAGCAAATTCATTAGCCATGAGAGCAAAATAAACAGCATAGTTGGACCTCATTTTTCTCATCTGTTAAAAGAAAGGGTTGGAGTATATACTATTTTAGGTCCCTTCTAGCTCTAAATTGCTATGATTTTTCTAAATTTGTTTCAGGTTCTTAAACTTCCAATGTTTACATAAAGCAAGATATGTGCCATTTCTAGGTCATGCTCTATGCAAATATACCTTCTTTCAAAAAATCAGATAAAAAATGAGTTATTTACAGAAGAATGCCAGCTAATCCATGCAGAAGGAATGATAGAATTAGAAAATCACCATTTTGCTAACCCCCTCTGTGATTCAGACAAGGCTCATCCACGGATGATACAAGCTTTAGGTTTGGGTAAACAAATGACGCAACATTTCCCAAGTGTCATCCCACAGATTACTTACTAATTGCAAGGAGGGAAAAAAAAGCATCTTTATAATAGAGACAATCTGGTCGCCACCATCATAGCCAAGCAATCAAACATAGCACCACTGATAACACTGGGAACCTCCTAATGTGAATGAAATACACAGAATCACATAGGAAGTTTGCTAGCCAAAAATGCTTAATATGAATCTAACCAAGCCTCAAGATGTAACTTCCAGTTTACAAGAAATAGAGGATCTAGAGGAGCACATTATAAAGCTCCTTAAGAAAACAATCAGTAAAATACAGAATATTATTGGACTTTACAAAAGCAGGAGGGCACTGTTCTATGTTAAAAGAATCTAGAGGGACATAAAAAACAAATGCAGTTCTTAAACCTGGATTGGATGATGGTTCCAAGAAGAACAATGAAAAGTCATAAAAGGTTTGGGTTTCAATTGAGGAAATTCAAAGATGACTGGATATTAGATGATACAGATTTTTTTCCATTTTTGGGGTCTTTTAATGATATTATGGCTGTGCAGCACAATATTATTATTCTTTGGCGATATGTAGTAAAATGTTTGAGGTGAATTGTCATGATTTATCCAACTTGCTTTCGTGTGATAGATAAGTGATAGAAAGATAGATAGATAGACGAAAGATAGGTGGATGGAAGAATGGATGGATGGATAGGTGGATAGATGAATGGAGAAAGAAAGAAAGCAAATAGAGAAAATTTCAATCATTGACTCTAGATGGAGGGCATATGTGTTCATCACACTACTCTTTCAACTTAACATTTGAAAATTTTCACAATAAATACATTGGGGGAAAATGTACCTTCCTCCAAGGGAAATGATACAAATATAAGGGTGAGTGGGTCCCTTTAACAATGTAAAGGGATCTTCCTCCGTCATGACCTTGTCACTCTGTGTTGCAGGGGTGCTTGTCCTCCACTAGACTGTGACCTTCTTGAGGTCAAAGGCTAAGTCTGGTTTATATCTGGTATGTATCAGTCATATCTCCAGTGTTAAGCCCCAGTGCCTTGCACATAGCTAGCACATAGCAAATATTTGCTGAATTTAATTGAAATTTATATACTGACTGAGTAACCACATAAACTGATTTTGGAAAACAACACATTTATTTTTGATACATAATGAAACGTAACATAAAAAATTCAGTGTTCAGAATAAACTGAAATCAATAATAAATAGAGATAGAAAAATAATACATAAATCTTTACCAGGGTCAAATAATTTTCTTAACATCTAGCATCAGATTTCCTCCCTGGAGGAAATGACTCTTTGTTTAGAGAAGTATCCTGATGAACAATTATGTGTGAAAAGGAAAGACACTAGAGCAGGCTGTGGAAGGATAAAGCAGAGATAAAGAAGGAGGGTTGGATCCCTCTGAATAAGAGATGGAATGGATTAATTAATTGATTATTTATTTAGCCCTTTCCTCCTCCCCTATGAAGTTGCCAGAGGGAGACCTTTTTTCTTTAATAAGAGGTATCTAACACTCAATTTCAAATTGTTTGCCTTACTGGGATGTAAGCTGCTCTGTGTGTTCTCAAACTTCCAGTCCAGTAATGCAACGGGATATGAACCAATTTTATGAAGGTCTGAAGAAATAAGACGACAGCAGATAAAACTTCAGTTTAAGTATAATTTAACTAACTTCTTAATTACAAGGCTATTCATTTACTTTTGCATTTACTGCACTCTTTTACTAATATCTATATAGTACAAAATATCAAGCAAATCTCAAAGAGAAATAAAATAGAGATAAGACCCGGGAGGCCAGTTCACCAACAAGGGAGAGCTTCACCAGGTGGCGTGACTTTGAATGGGGTCAACACAGGTTGGAGTCTGATTGTGGACTTTCATTTTGTCAAGACACCCAGCAGTAAGGATGCTTAGGGAATGAGTCTCATATATATAAACAAAAATGACAAATTTTTTATTCATATTTATAAAAATTTCTTGTCAGAATAACCACAGCTACCATCTTCTTCCCAGCATTTGAACTCCTGGGGGTCCAAACCAAAAATTGGAAGGTTGCTTAATACGCACGAAAGCAGGACAAGGGAATAAGATGACTCAAGCTGGAAGTATGACTTAATGGCCATTTCCTACCCATGGCTCTTTTTTCTCTCTGGAGACAGAAATATACTTTCTTCTAGGTTTAGAATAGGGTTGAAGAATGCCAAATTCTTACTCTTTGCTGACCATCCCCTGCAGGTGGAGGGCAGCCCAACTGACTGATTTCAGTTTCTACTGTGGCTGCCATTGCAGCCCTACTTCTCCAGGTCCCCTTGCAAATTCCCAAGTTTGCTTATTCAAGTTTGCACAGAAAATACTGTGAGTTGTCAGAGAGTCTGTAACAATTTTTATGGAAGTAGTTTAACTTCATAATTAACTAAAAGGTGAGTTATGTCCCCTTATTATCAAGTTGTTTATTGAGGATGGGAGTGCACTCCATGTCAATCGAGGTACCAACTATGATGTGCTATCACCTATACATTTAATTTTGAGGCTCTCAAAGCATACTAAAATAGGTGGATAAATAATTCCTTTAGAAGAAGCCTTACCAATGTTACTGCAATAAACAAAAAATTAAAAAAAAAAAAATGTAACCTTTACCTTGAAGGGGCAAAAAAAAAAAAGAAGAAGCCTCACAACTGGCATATAAACTCTTGATGAAGCTTGATGGAATTAAACATTAGCTCAAATGCTCACCAATCATTTAGAAGTAAAACAGACAGCACTGGGACCACAAATGTAGTCATCCTCCTTTCCAATTCTCTTTAAAGGCTTTGAATTATGTTAAGGAGAAAGTCTCTATGTAAATCTTTAACATCCGTTCAACACTGGCTAATATCCCTTTTTCATTACGCGATTCTACTCTGTAATGTCATGTCCACAGGACCCATACAATCATCTGTGGACACCATATCACACTTGGAAACAAGCCTATGGTAGATTGAATTATTGCCCCCAATTCTTCACCCCTTCTGTATATTCAATCTCTTTGCCTTGTGGCTCTACAGTTCTTCCACTAAAGGTAGAGTATACTTCCCTGCACCCTAACTTTGAGTTTGGTCATGTGATTGGTCATGTGATTGGCCATGGCCATTGGAATGATAGCAGATCTGATGCAAACAGAGGCTGGAAATACACTTATGTAATTGTGCATGTCTCTTGCACTTCAGCCGTCACCGTGAAAAAGAGCTTCTCCTGGTTAGCTGTTGCTCCTCAGCCTGATGTGCCAGAATAAGCACATGAGGAGCAGACCTGAGCACAACTCACAGCGCGGCACCAAGCCCAGCTGGACACACAGGTTAAAGCAAAGCCACTGAAGTAAGCCCAGCCTAGACCACCCAACCCCAGGCAATCCCTAGACACACGAGTGAGAATAAGTGATTGTGGTTTTGAGTCTCTGATGTTTAGGGGGGTGTTATGCAACAGGAGCTGATTGGTACCTTGACTAACTCAAACCAATTATCCCAATTTGGGAATCTCAATTACTTACTACAAGAGATATATTTTTATGCTGCTTAAACCAGATCCCATTAAAGAGAAAGTATCCACTCTGCTCACTTAGCAGGCTGCACATGCTCTTGTTGTCTTTGATCTTTTCATCTAACCCTCTCTGATGTTCAATTCTTCCCTGAAGGTTCAATTCCTCTTTTGCTCTTTCCCTTTTTTCCCTCAATGAAGTGAGACTTGTCTGAACCTTCTCAGACTTGGCAATATTTATTGGAAAGTCACAACTGTCTAATCTAGGTGCAGACTCTAGCTGAGGGTTATTTCTTTAATTTAGTCCCAGGGTTTACTGCTGATCTAAATTGCCAAACCATCACACTCATGATTTATGACGCAGAGAGATTGACCAACTGATTTATACCCTGTTCCTCACCGCAGACTGTGAGTTATATCTTATAGGGACACAGCCAAGATTTTCAGAGACAAGAACAACTGTGGAGCCATCATTGCACGCACCACTGTGATTAAACTTCAGCTCACATGGAAGCGACATGCACTGCTTTTGCCTTATTTCTGTTTTCGCAGTTGGTGTGTTGATGAGTGACAGCCTTATTGGGAAGAAAAAGGCCCACTGGTATTAGCTTTCAGTGTGGAGAAAATGCTACTTCTTCTATTCTTAATATATTAAGTGTCTTATGGACAAGATATGCCTTTGTTTAGCAAAGTTTGAAAGTGGGAACCATTAGACAGAACAAAGACCATAGATGAGTTTTGTTTGGCCTGAACGAGCCCCAACAGGGTTTTGCTAGTCTGTTTGTTTTAAGTTTTGTATTAGTGGCCAACATTTAACATTAGAGACACCATATAAAAACCATATTCTGACTACTCTTGAAGAATAGAAAGATCTGGCAATGCTGAGGTCTCATTAATCCATTCCTCCATTCTCACCCAGCAAACATTGGCTATCAGAGAAGCAGCACTCCCTTGAAGAGGGAACATGAGCTCACCACTGTGGCTTCCCTTTTGGAAGTTAAGTGAATGATTTGTCTTATACTCAGCTTACTTTTTCCTGTATCTTTTTTTTGTCTAACTCCTTTAAGTATCTGCGTTTGTTAACTATATGTTAAAGGACAACAATAATAAAGATAAATGATTTTTATTATGTAAACATGTGAGGACTTCGGCAATAATGAGATGTATGAGTAGGAAAAAGTGAAAAGAAAAGAAGGGAACAAGACACTAGGGTAGAATGAGTTTTTATTATGCCATTTATTCTTTCAAATAGTGCCATTATTTGTGAGTCCTCACTGTGTACCAGACACCATGCTAACCACCAAAGACAAAGAGGGAAGTAAGATCTAACCTGGCCCTTCTGAAACTCAGCCTCTATTATGGTGGCTCTCATGCTTTACTATGGCTAGGAATGAATTCAGGAGCTGGATATTCAGATTTCCAGGCCCAGATACTGATACATCTGGGTAGATACTGATTCCTGGGTGGAATCCTGGAATATGAATTTTAGTAAAGGTAATATTAGCATGTGTGCAGAGATGACACTCTGAAGAATATCAGTCAATTCAATGCAATGTGAACTGGGCTCTGAAATGGGGTAAACCAGGGGATTAGATGAGTCCTTGGGTTAGTCCAGACCAGTCCAGTGGCTGGAGGTATGGAAACATCTAACGTCAATGAGGGTAAAGAGTAGGAAGTTTGCCAGCTGAAAGAGAGTACGGTGAGGAAATCGTAAGGGATTCCTGAGAATAGAAGAGCAAGTTGGAAAAGATGAGATTAGAGACGTAAATAAGGTTCAGATCATTAAGGATTTAATAACTCAATTAGATTCATAACAATAGCTAAAGCACTCACGAGCTACTGGCTACATTAAGAATGTGGCCTGCATTATTTCATCTTTGCAACACGGCTATGATGCAGGTGATATCACTGTCCTGATTTTACAGAGGAGAAAACTGAGGTTTAAGTGTATATGTTAGAGTCTCTCAACCTCGACCCTATTGCTTTTCTGGGGCAGATAATTCTTTGATGTGGAGGGTTGCGTTGTGCATCATAGGATGTTTAAGAGCATTCCTGGCCTCTACCCACTAGATGCCACTAGTGGCTCCTCTCTTCCCCCACTCAATTTGACAAACAAAAATGTCTCCAGACATTGGCAGAAGTCCCCTGGGGGGAAAAATAATTCTTAGTTGAGAACCACTGGTTTAAATGATTACAAATCAGGTCTTATAAGTAGTAAGTGGCCAGGCAGAATTTAGTGTTATTCTATTAATTGCCTAGCTCAAACTCTGAAACATTTGCAGAGAAAATTAGCTCAAAATAGAGATGATCAGATTAAAACTTTGTTTCAAAAAAAGAGATCACTCTTTTGTAAAAGGCTCAGTACAAACTAAAGAAAAAAACAGCTTAAGGCTTAAGAAGAATAGAATGCAACTAAATAAGCATTCATGGGCCTGAATGTACAGTATGAGATGCTAATGGAGGTCTGGAGTCACACACATATACACCATAGTCCACGCCTGCCGTTCCCGCAATTTTACCCTGTGAAGCCTTAAAGCAAATTGACATTACACACATTTTAGCATCTATTTTCCCCGCAGGAAGTGTAAAATAAAGAGGCTCAATCAGTATGTTAAAATAAGATCTGATGCATGGGAGGGAGAAAAGCTTTCAGATCATAAGAAATATCATCTCGAGGAAATTAAAAGCCTGAAATATGGCATATGATTACTGACACCAAAGTCCTGCTGCTGTGCTTTTGAAGGACTTTTAGAGATGCTTTCTATTTGCTAAATAAATCTGCAAAACTACATTGCTTTCCCAGGTGTCAATGTGCTTCAGTGGGAAAATTTGTGTGCATGGATATCATCAACAAACTTTCTCAACCGAGGATTTGTGGGAGAAAAATGAGTCGCTTAAATGAACAATATGTCAAATGAAAACAGCCCGGATGGTTACTTTTTTCAATCTTCTCTTTCCATCTATTCTTTCCAAGTAAATTGGAGAAGGAATTTGTACCATATGGATGTTATGGTTTGAAATTAATCAATCAATAAACACATCATACTGATACCTTACCTTCTTTCCCTCTTTCCTTCCTTCTCTCTCTTCCTCTCTCTCTTCCTTCCTTCTTTCTTTTTCTCTCATGCTTTTTCCTTTCAAGCCTTTACCTTCAGTGATTCACTCATTCAGTCATTCACTTAATAAATATTTACTAAGTGCTCACTATATGCCAGACATTCTATGAAGCTCTGGAGATATAATGGTAACCCAAAATAGATGCAGCCCCTGCCCTCATGAAACTTTAAATCTAGAGGGGGAGGTAGGAAGTAATCAAAATATCACTCGAGCAAAGAAAGCCTTCAGTTCTAAACTAAGAGTTATAGCAGATGGGTAACTGTTTCGATGAGAGCCTAAATGGAGGACCTTTGTCTCATCAGGAAGTCAGGGAAGGTTTACCTGACATAATATCTGAAGGATAAGTAGGAGGTATCCACATGGGGAACAGGAAAGCATTCAATGTGGTCAAGACAACATGGAAACAAACAATAGCCTTTGGTTGGTGGGGGCATGGTATATTTGAAGAACTAAAAGAAGCTGGGTTTGGGGATAAGGCATAGGGCCAAGGAAAAGATGGTGAGGTAGGTGGAGGAAGGCCCAGGTCTAGACTATGCATGGAGTTTTGTCCTAATCCTAAGAGCAACAGACAACAGAAAACCTTTGCTATCTTGCAAGTTTTTGATTTGTTTCTATAAAAGGAAACAGAAAACTTTCGCCATCTTGCATGTTTTTAATTTGCTTCCATAGAAGACAGGCATGAACAAGGGAAATTTTAAGATCTGACCTTAAAAATAATTGGAAATAACTAAGTTATCATATACCTACAAACCAAGACCTGAACAATCCACTTTGCACAGTTGTATTTTTAAATTGGTTTCTAAGATCACATGCAGTGGAAAACAAGTATTGGTGTCTATTGAACATTATATTTCACTATACTTGGTTCTTCAAAAAATGATTAGAGGGCCAGCCCCGTGGCTTAGCGGTTAGGTGCGCGCGCTCCGCTGCTGGCGGCCCGGGTTCGGATCCTGGGCGCGCACCGACACACCGCTTCTCCGGCCATGCTGAGGCCGTGTCCCACATACAGCAACTAGAAGGCTGTGCAACTATGACATACAACTATCTACTGGGGCTTTGGGGGGAAAAATAAATAAAGTTAAAGTATACATTTAAAAAAAAAAAGATTAGACTTGATAGTATATATGTATCTGCAATCACATTTAGATTTAACTCTCAAAAGTTAAAAGTTGGAAGCAAATATTTCACTATCTGTATTGAGAAACTATCTAAGCGTGCTTGATACTTGAGTCACCTTTTTTAGTCTCTTTTAGCCAGGAGAATCAATATGATCCTGACAGGTTGTTGTGGGCCCTTTGGTGATGTGCTAACCTGAGGAATCCTGAATTGACCATCTTATCACTGGGGTTTCTTTAGCAAAAACCATGCCACTTGAGCACATAGACTGGCTGGTTTGGCAGATATAGAAGAGGTTGGCCACACTGAACACTTAACCAGTCAAGTTAAACCAGTACAATTTGTCTTCAGGGCTCATGGGTAGGAAATCCTGACTCCAGTTTCCAGACAGTTGAGAATTACATTTTTGTGTTTACCTAAGCTATAGTGGGGGCTGTTAAGAAGATATGTTAGAGTTTGTCAAGCAGAGCTCCCACAGAGCTGAGGTTTGCAAAGTACCTGCCATCTGGCAAAAAAAGTTCCTTTGGAAAGCAGATAATGTAAACAAGGCGATGGAGGTGGGGCAGTAGATTGGGTAGCCCAGGTCAATCGGTCAGCTAGTGATTGAGGAAGCTGATAGGTAACTGCTGATACAATGACAGCTGGTCTATGGGTCATCAGAACTCCTCTTCATTGTTTGACCCCCCTGACCAACCCCCCCCCACCTCTAGTCCTAGATTTCTGAAGAGAAGCTTCTAGACTGGACCACACATACAGAGGTCCCCAAACACTAAGGCCCACTAGACAGAGGCCTCCTTTCTTGTGGGTGATTCCAGCCCACAGCCAGCAATCTCTGGTGTCACTAATACAAAGCAGGACAGTCAAGAATCAGCTGCATGCAAAGAAAGCAGTAACAGGTTTAAGGAAATTATGTGAACCTATTTAACCGGTTCCCCCAACACTACAGACGCCTAATCGCATAGTAAGCTCAGTGCTTCCGGGAGAAATGGAGATGGCCAAGCACTGAGCAGTTTTTATAGGATTTCGTGAGTTTCACAGAATAAAATGGGAATGCTCAAGTAAAAAAAATGCTTTTGTGTTGTCTATACTTTTATTTTTAAAAAGCAGTTTCAAACATTATTTTAAATTTGGTTTTAATTAATTATTAATTTCGATGCAGCAAGGACTGCTAGTAGCTCCTTTTGACAAATGAGGAAATAAAGCTTAAGAAAAAAATCAAGTGATGATCCTTGATCTACCTAACGTCACAAAACTAGTTATTAGGATTCTGTTAAACAGAGCCTGAGTTCCAACCTAAGATGCTATCTACTACAAAAAGCCATTATTTGTAACCTATTAAATCATTAGCAAATGTAAATTTGGTATTTTTTTTTTACCATTAGAGTTTCAGCATATTTTTTAAAAGAAAAAGTACCTCTTTTTTTCTTTTTTTGTAAAGACTGTCCAAAAACTAAGCACTCTGAAATAGTATTGATTTAAGTGAAAACAATTTCATGAAAACCAGCCACAGGTGCTTGGAACTGCTTTCACTCACCCTCAGCAATACATAGCTGAATTAGATTTCTCTGTGCCGTCTCTCTAGTAAGTCATATGCTCTAACACTTGTGAAAGAATGGAAAGCAAGAGAAACAAAAAAATCAAAAGAATAAAAGAAATAGTGAATATTGCTGTCACTTTTAAAAACATCCCATTTGCCAGGTCATTGGGACAATATCTAATACAGGGGGAATGGGCTTGTTTACGGCTGTAATAGATTTTACTCAGCATTGGGTAATTTCAAAATGCTCCATGTAGTCATTCGGGTGTATTCATTCATTTCTCCTTCCTGCCTGCTTGCTTGCTTTCTTCTTCCTGTCCTTTTTATTCTCACCTACCTGCAATTCTCCCTTCCTTCCTTGTTTCCTTTAGTCCTTCTTTTCTTCCTTCCATGCCAAGCAAATAAACCAACACACTGAAGAGGCAAAGCTTCAGAAATCAAATTGGAAAAATCTTTATTTGGCCATATATTGACTTTTTTCTAAAATAGCGAGATTTTAAAAAATTATACTTTCTTTTTTTTAATCCCTTTATAGTCTCTTCCTACTCTTGCCAAAACTTGGTAGCAGGATCCATTCTCAGGGGCAGGACCAGAGCCATTATGTCTAATTAATTACTTAATCTATACTTTATAAGTCCTTGTGAAGGTGACGTAGCTATTTAGGAGCAACTGCACGCTGAGGGCTGCGGTGCATTTAGTCTAAAGCCAGGCACAGAAAACTCCCTCCAGCTCCTTTAGCTCTGGCACAGAGCCTTGGCTGGGGACTCTTGCCAGCTGATCTTCATTTACACTAAACCCTTCCCTTATTGGACACATATAAAAGGGGCCTGCAGTGCCAGCTCTGGGGTTTGGCACAAATGACTCTAATTGTTCCCTTATCCAATATTCGGAGATAGGGCTCAGCCATTAGGCCCTTGAAAAGCAATATACAAACATTGGCTTCATCGACAAGGTTAGTAATAAGATACAGCTCTCCTCTGTATGTCATACTTGAGGGATGCAAAAAAGATCGCTGCCCCTAGTCCTGTTCTTACACATTCTATAGCTGGTACATGTTTATATTTCCTGCTTAAAGAGTGCAGGGCATAGCTGCAGCAATTCAAGACTCTGCAGTTGATACAACCTGACTCTTCATGTGTTACTTCAGGAAATAGCGTTGTTATCAAAAGTCGAAGACTCCTGCTTCTGACAGGCTACTGCATTAAAATTAGGAAACAGATCACAATGGTATGCCTCAGTACTGCAACCCCAGCACTACTATGCATTACAACTTTCTACCACCACCACCACCACAAGAACCCCACAGCTCGCACTAGAAAGGCTTGTGTATATAAAATAAAAACAATAGGAGAGTTAGATAAACCACAAGGTTACTATTTATAGGAGATGGTTGGAGAAGTTTCTTTTAAAATGGAGATGGTGCCTGTAAAGATAACTTGCTAACATTTCCAGTTTATTTCTAAATGATGGTAATGATTTAATATTTAACACAAAGGAGCAACGACAGAGCAGAAATCAAAGATTGAAGAATGAATTACCTTTTCTTTGTTTGAGCTGCTTGTTCTGTTTTATTTATGTAAGATGTGTGCCATATTCAGGAGAAGCATTCCAGACCCTAGCTACACACTTTTGGCAAAGAAAAGTGTGTGTGTGTGTATGTGTGTGTGTGTGTGTGTGTGTGTATTGGGGGGGGGGTTCACACAAGTTTCCAGCATATGTTTTCTTTGACAGATGAAATAGTAATAGAAAGTTGTGACATTAAAAAATACATCATTCTAAGAAATGTTGACATGACTTTTCCTATATCTTTTTTTTTCTTTTGTGGTAGGTGGTGTAATTTTACACAACTTTTAAAAAGTGCAAGGAAGGCTATGAATAACTTCTTTCACATCTTTATGTCAAGGGAGCAACTTTTCAAAAGTTATTCTGAAGCCCAGGATTTTCTGCTACTCACACCTAAACCCCAAACCACTTGTGAAAATTCAGCTTTTCAAACAAAACCCACCCCTATTGCTTCCAGCTGTCTTTCTCTCGGTAAATGTCCCAACATGTACCTATTCAATCTGTAAATCAAAACAGAAAGGAGAGGAGGATGTAAAAGGAGTTGGACACTTAAAAATGAATATGAAATTCCTAAATATCTATATATTTAAAAATGTGTATGTATGCATATCAAGTTAATTCTCTATAATTATCAAGGTTGTCCCCTTTCTCATCTAAGTATTAAACTATCATCCATTTTCCCTGACACACACACACACCAAACAATATGTACACACATACAAGAATATAAACAATATATGCATACACATACACACAATGCACACATATATACAACACACATATATGCACAACACACACATACGTACAACACATACACACACACTGTGTTTGAAGACATATCTTTCAAGTGACTGAAATCATTTCTTTTCATCCGACCTCATGGCCCTTCTATTAACTGCTGCTTAACTTGCTGCAGTACACGTGGAGCACAGTGACTTGAATCCCTTGGGCAGCCTCCACCTTCATCATTCCAGCTAGAGAATCACCGCATCCTGGTATCTACAGTGAAGCTTTCAAAATTAGATATTCTATATGCAGAGAAGCATGGGCCCCATGTCACAAGGACAAAGTGAGAGCTGGCTGGCATTTTCTTTCTGTGGCAGGTGAGTTAGGCTACAAGTGTATGAATTGGCACCCTCACAAGCTATGACATTTGTGATCTGCTGCCAGAGGGCAAGACACGGATGTGTAACTGCCTTTTCTTCCTTGTGTAACATCAAACAGATGCCAAAGGAATCATCTCCACTCTGACCCTGACAACTCTGGGCGAGTTTAGATGACAGATTTAACCATCTCCCTACCCGCCACCCCGTCATTTTGAAGGGGGTACTTTGAATTTTTTCAAACGTCGTATAGGAAAAAATCGCTTAAAGTGGAGGGGTGCTGGGGAAAGAGAGGAGAGATATATGCTTTGGTATGTAATTTTGTGCAAAGAATTCTGAACTCCCATATCCTCTGAGCTTTAGGCCCACCGGTCAAGCATTTCCCCAAAGGCTGTGAAGAGTGATCGCGGCACATTTTAAACTCTAGGGGGGAGCTCATGGCGTCCACCTATTTACTCCATTCTTAAGGAGGAAGAGGTCGCTGTGGTAAGGGTGAAGCTTCTATTAGGAGAAGTAAATAGCATTATAAGTGGATTTTGTCTGATAATCTGTTTGCTCTTGACTTTCTGGTTCTTTCTTGCTGCTTCCTCTGAACTTCTTCTGCATGGTGTATGCTTTTGTAACTGATGTTCACTCAAGCCTTCTCCCCTTTGTAGCTGGCAGCATAAGATGGGGACAGAGCAGCCTGCTGTTTGGGAGGGTTCCAACCCTGTCAACCTTGAAAAGTACAGCATAACCCAAGAATGAGACCTGGAATGGGATGTTTATCCCAACCTTTCCCTATTCTGAGGAGATGGGTCATCGCCTCTTTTCCATGTTTTCCTGCTTGCTTCTTCCTCTCTCATTTAGAGTGGGAACATCAAGAGTGGGGTTTAGAAAAGAGCTGGCCTCAACTCCAGCCCCTAATCCTCAGATACCAAAGGAATGCTGAAGATCACAAGGATTTACCAGTTCTCCAGAATAAGGATTTGGAGTCAATGTCATGAAGAGGGTTTCTTTTTCTGTAGGTTCCTGTGTTTATACCACAACAACCCAGTGCACTGGGGGGTGGTGAGAAACTATTCAAGGACGTGGAATCCTCTTATAGTCCTTGCAAAGCCCTGAGCAACAGCAGTCTCAGGCCCCTCAGGGAGAGAATGCTGGTGTCCTATCACGGCTGATGCTCCATTTGACATCCTAGAGTGAGCCTAGACTGATTTATGAAGATAATAAACAGTTTTATGAGCCAACCAGATGATAGACTGGTGGAATCCAGTAACGGTGATTATCCTAACTGAATCTAATTGCTTCACATTCAAACTGAGTGATTGATGCTCCATTGATCTTGCATATAGCCAAAATGTTCATCTACTGCATGACAACCAATTCTGCCCATATTTGTAGATACGGCATGTTTGACTTTAGTTACATGTCTATATATTTTTCTTCTTTCTCCCTGAAAATAGAAATCATGTGTTTCTCACCTCTCTATCACCCACAGTGTCATGAATAGAGTAAGTGACCAAAAATTATTTATTGAATAAAAGATATAGCAATTTATGTGCACAAATAAAGAGAGAGCTGATCTTTTTAGCCACATCTACCCATGCAGATGGCAGTTATCTCTAGAAGGTTCACTAGTAATCTAGGATTTGAACACTTTCTAGGGGCTGGAGCAGAAACTAGAAATTAAGACTTCTACTTTTGTCTTTTTCACTGTTTTTTCTTTTAGGTCCTTCCAACCTGAATGATTTTCTGTCCCACCATTGTACCAGAGGAGATGATGAATTATCAGGCCAATTAACAATAACACAATAATTTTAGTCGTAATATTAATTGTAGCTTTAGTGTTATAACAGTAATAACATATTTAGCACTTACTCTGTGTAAGGAACTCTTCTGTGCACTCTACTTATATTAATGTATTTAATCCTCATGACAACTCTATGGAAGATAGCATTTTTATCCATTATTATACCCGTTTTATGAGTGAGGAAACTGGGAAGAAAGGGTAGGTGAATCACTCAAGGTCACATAGGTAATTAAGAAGAGCTGAGAGATCACAAAACTCAAAGTCAGTAAAATACAACCCTGATATTCACACATTTAGGATTTATGGGTTCCCATACTGATTATTGACCCGAAAGTCCACGATGAAGTGAGGTAAAGTTTTGCAGATGCACAAATGTGGACAGCACTAACTGTGAGGCTGACATAAAAGTCCCCCAGCTAGTGAGTGAACCTAGTCATCCACCCAGCAGTCACTTCTTAGCACACCTTCTTTATTCTCTTTTTGTTCTTTCCTATATCACTGATTGTAGTAAACATTCTTATTCTTTTATGAAAAAATGATTATGAAACAAGAGAGAAAATCTTAATGAAAGATGAAAAAATAGTTAATTGTGATACATGCATGCAAAATACATGACTCTCCTTAGAAATATGAACCAAGAAAAGCTAGAACAAACACTAACATTTCCAAACTCTCATATTTAGGATTTATTGAAGTTGGTGAGAATTATCCTTTGTGATTATAAAGGGTCTACTGAATAGCAGTCTCAGTAAGAAAAAGACTTGTTGTAAAACTTCACATGGCTTATGACCAAGAGTAGTAGATAACTGCTTCTGACATGACTGTCTAGAAATAAAACATGATTTCTTATCATGATGCTTATCAAATGCTGTTAGCAAGTTTCTGAGCCAAGCACAAGAATTAGGTGAGCAGGGCCAGACCTCGCATGGCCATGCAATTAGCCTGGCTCCGGCTTTCATCCCTATTAGCCTCCATGGAGCTGCCATTGTGCCATTACAGCCACTGGTTTAAGGTTCTGTTTCTGTTAGGTTCCTACTAAAATGCAAAGCAATTATAGAAAGATAATCAAGCAACCAAGCATCAAGTAACTCATTTGCACAACCATTTGTCAGATTATGTCATTATTACCCCAACAGAAAATGAAATAGTAAAGATCAAGAATGATGGAACGGGACCAATCATTGAAAAGCATGGTACACATGAGGATGGGCACATGTCCAGGAAGAACTGGGAGTGGAGCTCCTTGGAAGAGGAGGAGACATGATGGAAGGGATGAGTGAATTGAAAGTGGGACCACTGATGGAGCACTTCCCAGGTGCCACCTCTTTGTATCCTATTGACCCTGTTAAACTTTGTGTATCATGCAGGAAAGACAGGTAGATACACATGAGAGCCTGAATTAAAAGCATAAAACCACAAAGCTGAATTTAATGAAACAAACTTTTGCCAAAGAACCTAGTGTTTGGCATAAACCTGATAGCATTCTTAGTGCAAGTTCTGGGTCACCGAGCACACGTTGGCTAGCATCAAGACCCCTTCTGCTCTCATTCCCAATTAATTATAGATGCTGGGTCTATAAGACCCTTTGTTAGAAATAATTAAATAATAAATGTCTATAAAGCAGTTTGCATGCTGAACCTAATAAGAACAAACTCCACAGAAATCCAATTTAAACACTTATCGCTTTTCTGAGCCAGAATTAAATTGGATTTGTGTTTCTGAACTCTTTGGCACAAGGATCAACCATCACATGGATGGATTTGGCATGGTGACCACCTGTGGGGCCAGCTGTATGGAAATGTTGTTTGCCTCAGAAGTTGGTATTCCCCATATATGGCCTCAGAAAGAAACCATGGGGCTGACCATTTTCAGATTTCCAAAGGGTTTCATGAAATTCTCAAAATATACTCCCAGAAAAAAATAACTTGCATTCACTTCAGTTTCAAAAAGTAATACATAGAGTTCTGTAAGAGAAGAGAGAGGGCATGCCAAAAGCAAATAGAAAGGTTAGGATGTCCCAGTTCTGTAAGGATGAGAGGATCATTGTTGGGCTATACTGATGATACCCACATGGTCAACAGAGTACAGCCTTCAGAAGACGGATATGTGGAACGGCGAGCGCAAGGGGTCCTTGGATTTCATACGTTATACCTTTTCTCCCCTAATTTAGTATCTTTTCCATGCTAGATCACATTTAAATTCACTGAATAATAAACAAAAAAACCCCTTTTTTGTGCTATTATATGTCAGTGCTGCCTGCTAACCAGCAGTGTCATTGACTTTAACAGCTAAACGGTGTTTAGAAAACAAGCATGTAATGTAATTTTGTCTTTATTTTATAAAAAGTAAGTGGAAAATGGAAAAATTGAAGTATATATTCATTTGTTCTACAACTGGGACAAAGATGACCATTTTTAGGCAAGCCTAAAGTGAAGAATTTGCTCAAATCACAAGTACGCTGGATTAATTGGTTGGCTGAGAGTGTTTGCCAAGTGAAAGAATACAATTAAAGAGGACATCAAACGTGTGAGAGAAATGTCAAGGAAAGAGGAGGTAGTTAAGGAAAAAATGGAGAGATCAGATATTGGAAAACAGTATAAAAAATTTCTTTTTCAGAAGTCCCAAAGCAGAGAAAAGTATCCTGCTCCACAGAACTGTTGATACAATTTGTCATACATTGTCCTTTATCAAAAGGGAAGGAAAGTTGGTGTTCAGCTCTCTTGGGGTCATTTTTTCCAGGAGAACTGATTGGATTCCGTGAAAGTCAGCATCACTGAGCCCAGCTGGATCTACTGCACATTCCCTGCTTAATTCCTTTGCACAAACCAGAAGCAGCAAGTCTTACCCCAGATGTAAATCATTTTCCTTTGTCTACTAATGGTCACATCAAGTAAGCAGAGAGAACTAGAATTTAAGGCAAGATATTACTTTACAATATTAATTTTTATTATCTATATTTAATAGTGAACTATTATTCTTAATCATGTATGTTTCATAGCATTCAATGGGGAAGGAGGAGTAAGTCTAAATATGTATACCATAATTAAGGATTATAAAATATGTTTAATAGTTTTAGAACAAAACCCACTGCTCAAATTTTATGTGACATCTTTAGATTTATTATGGAAGGCATTCTTGATAAATGAGCAGACATTCTTAAATGCCTGGATTTATTTCCAAGCTATAGAGGCTATTTTGGCTTCCTCCTGCAATATCTATTCCACCCCTTTCTCATTTTGTAGCATCCATGAAACTAAACTTTATTGGTTCTATCCCCAGCTCAAAAAGTAGGTCCTAATTTGTCTAAATCAGTCAGAGTAATCCCATCTCTCTTGACACAGAGATGGGTTGAGGAATCCCAGGCCTAAGCCAAATGGCACATACCATCCCAGTGACTTCTGTGATTGGTTCAGGAGTGTCGTAGTCATGGCAAAGCTGAGGACTTTCACTGGGGATCTGGGAAACATGTTCTTTTTCCTTTTGGGCAATGAGGTTTGGGTCTATGAGGCTTGGAAGAGATGCAGCTGTTTTGACACCATGAGGTAAGCCAGCATCTCAGAGCAGAGAGTCAGAAACAGATCCAGCCCTAGATACATTCTTAAACCTCTAAATCAAACTACTCCTAAGCTGCTCTATTTCTGAACTGTTCAGTTACTCGAGTCAACAAATTGTGTCATATATACATAAGCCCCATTGATTGAATTTTCTCCTTATGGACTATGTAGAGTTTTAACAGGATACATTTAGTAAAGTTTCTAATCCCTTTAGGATATCTTTTTTTTCTCATCTCACAGTAGAAAAATACTCTCTCTTTAATGGACGTGTCAGAGGATTAAGTTTAAGAAGAGTCACTTTTTCACTCACTCATTCATTCATGTATCCATTCATTCCTCTATTCAATCAACATTTATTGAGCACATTCTATGTGTGTCAGGCACCTCTGCATGAGGAAGATCGCAATGAACAAAAATGACCAAGTCCCTGATGCCATGCTATTACACAACAAACTACAAAGTGATTACAGAGTTTATCAGATATTAATGCTATGGAGATACTCAAGGTTGATAGGGAGTACTGAGGAACTAGCGAGGTTGATAAGGAGTAGGAGGAACTATATAGGATGATCAGGGGTCTCACTGGTAAGATATTGGCATAGAGATGAGAAGGAAATGAAGAGTCCAGCCAGGCAAAGATGAGGGTGAAGGGATAGCATCCTGGGATCAGATAAAGGAAGGCCAAAGTGCTGTGGAGATCTGTACTGAGCATATTCAAGCAACAGCAAGGAGGCCTGTGGCTGGAGCTCCTGTGGAGTGATGTGGTGCTTGTCAAATATTATGGTCAATCCATCACCAAGCCTTATTGATTCTCCCACCTAAAAATCACTATTATCCATTTCCTCTTCTTTATTCCTGGAGCCTTGACTCATATCTTCATCAGCATTAACTTCCCTGGTGGTAACCATCTCCTCAATGCACTTTCCTCCCTGAATCTTACACCTCTGCTATCATCCTTCACAGTGCTTCAAGAACAGTCTATAAACATACGCATGTGCCAAGAGAGTCTGCAGTTAACATTGTCTATTGTCTCTCCATTACTTATGGCAGTGACTTCTAAACTTTTATTGATCTTGACTCTATCAGTAAAAGAATTTTAGCATTTAACTCTCTCACACAAATTATATACCTGCATTATTATACTTGCATGATATGTATTTTAAAGATTTATCAAAAATTGAAATAAATCTAACAAAAATAAATATAAATTTTAATATTTTCTTCTTATGCCTCAATGGATCATTTTATGCATCGTAATGTGGAAACTGCTGACTCCTTAACATAGCTTATATTCCAGCCCCTTGCTAATTCTGCCACCTCATCTTTGTGCTGTAATAAAAGCAAACTGTTTGTATCTCCCCACACATACCATCTTCATTTTTTGCCTCTGTGCCTTTGTTCAAGCTGTTCCTTCCATTTGTCATTTTCTCTTTTCATTCTACCTTTCTCTTTAACCTTTTAGAGTCTATTAGCCAACATATTTTCCAGAAATTATTCCATGACAACTACACTCGCAGGCTGGGTGAGAAGAACTCTAAGCTTCCATAGCACTTCTGTCACTTTCCTTTACTACACTATATTCTCATTAACTGTTCTGTGTCTCACCCCTGCTGGTTCAAGAGTTCCTTGAAGGCAAAAATAGTGTCTATTTCATCTATATATCATCAGTATCCAGGACAGCATTTGGCAAAGAATAGGCACTTACTGAATGTTTCTGGGGTGGGGTGGGGAGAATGAATGGATGGATGAATGAATGAATGACACCATAAAAGGAAACACATCATGGTAGGGTAAAGGGGAAACACAGTGTGGGTCAAGAGCCAGATCGCCTGGGTTCTAAATCTGGCTCCACTATTTTCTTGTTGCGTAATCTTGGCCGGATGCCTTAATTACTCCAAGCCTCAGTTGCCTTCTCTGTGAAATACGGGTCATATAATAATGCCTAGTTCACAGGATTGTTTTCAGGATTAAAGGAGCCGATATAGAAGACTTCACAGCACAAGTACCACCTTAAGAAATTTTAGCTAGTCTCTATCAATAAATGTGAAAGCTCTTCCATTGCTATTTATGATAGAGAGAAATTCAGGTTTGGAGCTCATCAGAGAAATTAGTTCCTGTTGTGACAAGGTGCTTTCATTGTAAGACCAGTATGGGTTCTGACAACAGACTTTTTTTTTTTTTTTAATTTTTTTTTTAAAGTTTATTTATTTATTTATCCCCCCAAAGCCCCAGTAGATAGTTGTACGTCATAGTTGCACATCCTTCTAGTTGCTGTATGTGGGACTCGGCCTCAGCATGGCTGGAGAAGTGGTGCGTCGGTGCGCGCCTGGGATCCGAACCCGGGCCACCAGCATCAGAGCGCGTGCACTTAACCGCTAAGCCACGGGTCCGGCCCCCGACAACAGATTTTTTAAATGATACACTGATATATTTGCTGTGAGTTAATAAATAATAATGATGAATTTACCTTTGACCTACCTCAGGCGTGTACTGAGAGGAATAACTGAATAATAATACAATCCTAAGAGCTCAGAAATGTGGGACAGTCCAGTGTGAATTACACCAGAAATGCTGAGGAGGAAGAGCAGGAGGAGTTGAGGTAATATAGACCTAGTGCCATTGAAAAAATGTTGACTAGAAGGGAATATTAGGCATTCTTTTGTAATTTGCATAATATGGGTTTGTGAACAGCAAATAATACTTCTGAAAGCCATGTCTACCATTATATAGCATGTGTATGTGATTTCAAAATTAGCTTGCCTGCTAAGTTACGTCTTAATTCAATGGACTGTAACAAAGCTGAAGGAAGGAATGCAATGCATTAAATATATGTTCCTTAAAAATAAAGACCTAACCATGCATTTAGCCCGTCCTCAATACCATATATTATATATTTACATGGTTTGCCTTATTAGTTCCAGCTTACTTATAATAACTTAACAGAGCAGGTCTTCTTACTTTTTGAGAAAGTAAGTTCCTTAGAGAACTCATGAGGTTTCTTTCCACTTATTTTTTCCCCGATAAAAAATATTTTTTAAAAGAGAGTTTCCATAATACTTGTCTTTCCTCTGCCAGATTTTTTTCTGCTTTTCTTTTTTAAAAAACTCTGAGTAGAGTGTTCCCATGCAAGATGAGGCAGTGAGTTTTCAAAGAAAATGATTAGTTATACAGAGAAAACTCCTCATTTCATTTCTTTGAACCATCTTCAACCTATATCTCACCACATTAGAATCCCTGGAAACGCTCAGATAATGGGAGAAAAATGACATAGGCGAATACATTATCATGACACGATGTCTAGACAGTGACTGAAACACAGAAGCAATAGGAAAATTCCACATTCATTTCTACCGTGAATGAGGGGCTTGGAGCGCTGTACTGACACGGCGACCCTCTTGCCTCGGGGTCACTGGCTGTAATTTCACACAAGTAGGAAGAAACCATTCACCATTCTAGCGCAGCAGCTACTCTGGGGTTCAGGTAAAATGCACACATGGTCAAAGTCAAATTCTGGGTGAGCAGTTTCCAACCCAAGGACTCCATAGCCCCACCTAGAGCCAGGAAGGGCATCTGGTACGGCATTCCCAGAAGACATTCAGAGCCTTCCCTGACTTTGCATGTTGACCTTCCTCTTGTCCTCCTCACCCAGACAGGACTAGAACATCCCAGGATAGAGAAATTGGGTCTGAGGCCAGACAGGCAGACTCTTTTGACTTCCAGCCAAATTGGTCTGTCAAGCCTCAGGCACAGGAAACATGACAGCAAGAGCAGAGTTTACTTAAAACAACAAAATAAGGCACAAACTTCCCTCCAGCTCAAAGACAATCACTTATTTTCAGTCACCAAGATGCACTTCAAACAGGATGATGTTGGAGAAAGCAGAGAAGAAACCATGAAAGGCAAAGTGCTTCTTGAATTGGAGAAGGCTTGTTATAAGGACGAACTTTGGAGTCAAATTCTGGATATACTTGGAAATATTACTTAATCTCTCTAAGCCTGAATACCTTGTCTCTCAAATGGGTTCAATTATGAGAGTTGAATGAACTGAGATTCTTACAAAAATAAAACACTTGGTAGCGTGCATAGTGAATAAAAGCAAATTCTCAATAGAAACTATTATTATTATCATTAGTAGCATGAAGACTAGGGAGTATTTATGTGAGGAAAGACAGGGAGCAGGGCTACTGAGTGAAATGAGGAGGGGTAGGGTGAATGCAACACCACACAATGTCTGCCTGACAATTACCGGGATCCTCCCTGGATTCTGGGAATAAGAAAAAGAAAGAAGACTTCAACCTTGGCTTTCCAGTCCACCAAGGATCCCCCAAGAGGAACTTGGAGAGCAATTATATTACTGGCTTTGTGTGAGAGGTTTAGATGCTTTTGGGGTGAATGTAATGACATTAGACCTGGGTTTCCATCTTGGCTCTGTAATCTATTAGCTGTGTGACTTGGGGAGAATTAATTTCTCTCTGTGAGATTCAATGGGGATACAGCACAGAGGCTATTTTTTTTTTTTTTCTGCCTAGAATCAGAATCCCAAATTTGTTTTAGGAAAGCACATTGCTGCCTTAGATTACTTTCATCAGCTTCGGTTATAAGTGGGTATAGTACGTGTCTATATTCTAAACAATGAGAGGCAATCTGAAAAGTTGTGGGGACTATTCTGAAACTTCTTAAAGAGAGGGAGGCATTCCCTTTTTTAATCCTTCCTCCATTCTCTTGCCTAGAAACGGAAGTGATGGCTGGACCCCTAGCAGTCATTTTGAACATGAATAAATATGGTAAAACAGATGACAACTAGAACCCCCATAACAGTCCTGAAATTCTTTTACATGAGAGAAACAAACATAAACTTCTATCATGTTTGCACCACTGCTATTGAGATTTTCTGGCACATGTAGTCAAATCTAAGTTCCAACTAAGGCAAATATAATAATGGTATATATCCAATAAGGCTTTTGCAGTGATTTAACAGGCTAAGCCAGGTAAGTGGCTAGCACATAGTCTGCTTTTATATATTCACAAATTCATTCATTCATTAAATATTTACCATAGCTACTCTGTAACAAACCTTCTCCTTGGCATTGAAAACATAATGGTGAATAACATTGTAAGGTCTAGGCCATTAAGAGATCACATTCCAGGGAAGAGACAAACGATAAACATGCAATGAAATAAATTAATCTGACAGAGAAGGATATCCCACAGAAGAAAATTAATGAAGTTGCGTTGCACAAAGTAGTTGATTGAAGGGCGTTACTTTACAGGGGTCAAAGACGGTCTCTTTGAGGAAATGACATTTCAACTGACATCAGAATAATAAGAAGAGTCAGATACAGATTTTGAAGAAAGCACAATCCGGGTGGAGGAAAGAGTAAGCAGGAGGGCATTGAAGCAGGAAAATGCTTAGTATGGAATCAAAAGAAGCCTTCCTGGCTGCAGCATGGAGAACAAGGTTTAAGGTAGAAGATGAGATTAAGGTGGGCACAGGCCAGATCATATAGGACTTTGAACAACTGGTAGAAGAAGTACCCATAAATATACATCATGGGAGTAGGAACTATAAAATCCAGGTCATGCCAAAATCCATGATTCATGCCATTAAGCACCGTCACGTGTTTCTGTACTTATTTCTCACAATGTTGAGAACTTTCTTCTCCAGTTAAAGCTAAGTAGGTAAATATCCCAACAAGATGTCCAATTGATGGTAAAGTGTTATGAATTTATATAGGTCTATGCATGGTTGGATCCAATAAGGAAGTTCCTTATCCCTCAACCTCTAGGTGTTGATGGATGTCCGAGGCAGTGAGTTGGAGTGCAAATAATACCTTGTACCATGAGCCCAAACACAATGTGATATAGGTGTATATGTGTGCGGTGAAGGGTACAATGTTCTTCAGAAAGGAAAGTGGAGGCTGAACAGAGCATGTGTGCACACACGCACATACATATATACACACACACACAAGATGGGATGAAGATCCTATAGAATCCAGCAGGTGCTCTGGGGAGAAGTGTTCTGGCACAGAGAGCTGTGTCTATATTTTTTTGTTTTGTTTTGCGTGTGTGTGCGCACATGAGCATGTGTGTGTGTGGCAGGTACACAGGCACGTAATTCCCTCATCTCCTCCCTCTTTATTTTAGTCTAACCACAAATCAGAGAGAAAAACAACTTAATGATGTGATATTTTGCTTTACTGAAGGGGCAATAGGCAAAGACATTCCTTACATGGGGAAATTGATACTGTACCATTAAGAACACTCACAGAAGGCTGAATCCGCAAACCACTTAATAGGCAAAGTTAAAGAAGAGTGAGAATGGGAAATGGTTGCTGGGATCGATTCCAGACCTGCTTGCTTTATGATCCTTGTAATTGTTTGTTCAAGGGTTCCTGTATGGATTGTTTTTCCGTGATACTATCTATCCTTTCTGAAATAAATGAGGACAGAACGCTAAACTACTGCCATAGCCCCCTCCATTGTCCAGAAATAAGCTGCATTGATTTCAAAACTTCTATTATTTTGTGGCTCGTGTGATCACCAGATGTGGAATCTTTGTAAGCTGGGGAGCTTGCTTTTCTTTGTGCTCTTCTTTCTCGTCTTCCAACAAACACTGAGTAGACAGGAAAAAAAAATAGATTTTCCAAAGTCATCTCTGGATTCTTAGGGCTTCTTATGCCTCAAGGGCAGTTGCAGCAAAGCCACCTTCAGGCCACTCAGAAAAGGAGAACACTTTGAAACATATGTATGTATATATACATATTTTTTCATCCATTACAGTGAGTCATAGTTTCATGGATTTTTCGCCATGATTTTTTAAACAAGTTTTTAGAAAAGAATTTTAATAAGAAAGGATACATGGAACTAATTTTCATTTGGCAATGGCTGGAGCTCTTTTTGGTTAGGAGACAAAAGAAATCTCTTTAGCAGTATAATAAAACTTAAATATTATATATTTTTCGTCCATCCAGGCTGATAATTTGCTCACTGAAATTAACTCCAAAATATATGTCTCTTGGAAAAAGGCAAAGAGGTATTGACAGGTTTATCTGTCAGGAGGAAAAAGAAGTCCCTACCAAAACACACACTACAATGGTCTTTATTTTTGTCCGTACATCATCCGCATGAATAATGCAGCCCTTGTTGCATTATATATCAGATTCCATGGGGGCAATATCTTGTCTTTTTGGGTGATGATGAAAGACACACACATCTAGTGAAGACCATGGAATCTCTAGAAGTTCAGCAAGGCATGAATTTCCACAGAGACAAGGACCTCCTTCCAGTTCTTCGTATTCCTTCCATTAATCTGTACAACTCATTCTAAGCTGACTTTGCTGCATCTATTGTCTTAATGCCAACATATTCTGCTCTGTTTGCCTTGAAACAACACCAAAGCCCAAAGTGCTTAGATGCAAGAGTAGAGACCTAGAGCGAAGCAGCTGAATAAAAGAGAAGGAAAGAATGAGAAAAAAGTATGAATGAGGGGAGAGTAGATAAGGTGATCAAGGGAGCCTGATCTGTAACTGGAGTAATAGAACTTTTAATAAAATGGAAAGGGCTCTCTACAAGCCCCCACAATCAGCATCTCCAATAAATTCTTTTATTTTCAATATACCTGCTCTGGTTGGATTGCTTCTTTGTGAAATATCATCAACGTGCACAGCTACCAGGTCACCCTGCCCATTGGCCTGAAGAAAATGAGGCAGGTCTGGAATGTGAGACTTAAGTGAAATTTAAAGGAAAGCTTGCAATAAGTCCACCTGGGGGGTAGGCTGTGGGGTGGTATTCTAGGTAGCAGAGGCCCCTGTGTGTCCATCTCCCTATGGCTGTGGGCCCAGCAGGACAGCCCCCAGGTGTCTCTTTGCATGTGGGACTCAGAAGGCTCATGGGAAAGACTATGCTAAGTGGAGAGAATGGAGGCATCCAAGCTTCATGGAAAGAGAACAGGCCAGAGTTTGATGGGAAGGGCAGTTCTGAGCACAGCATAAAGTCTGTCCTTCAAGGGTCCCTTGAACACATGCTTACGATGGAGGAAAGCTGCCAGAAAGAGTGAGGGGGCAACAAAACTAGAAAGGCCACTTGGCTCTGTTCTCTGCATGGGCATTGCTGCCTCGTAGCTTGTGTAATGGTGGGTAGGGAAAAGGCGCAGGGTGCCTCTGGATTTGCTGTGACAGCAGGCCATGCCCACAGGGCTGGAGACACTGCCAACCATCCTCCCGGCACCACAGAAGTCATCGAAACATCAAGCTTGGCCACCCTCCAACCTCTCCCCAACTCTGTCACTCTGCTTCTGTGCATGTGTCTCACTGTCTGTGTCTGGCTCTCCATCTCACTCACTGCTGCCACTGTCTCTCTCTTTCTTTCTCACCACCCTCCCTCCTTCGCTGTATCTCCATCTCACTGTCTCATTCCCTCATTATTTCTGTATCTTGTTGCATCTGTATCTGTCTCACTCTAGCTCTCTCTGTCTCTCTCTCTCTCACTATTTTTCTCTCTTTCTCCCCTCCCCCTTCCCTCTACTGTCTGTCTCTCCAACACAGTGGTGGTGAGGGGGAAGAGTCTTGAGGTTCCACTGAACAAACATGATTGAAGGGCACCACTGCCCTTCATGGGGACACCACTGACCCCATGGCTGGGGGTCACTGTTAGAGAAGGGGAGCATGGGTTAGAGAGACATGCCCAAACCTGGCTGCAGCAGGTATACTGTGAATGCGGAGTATATGCCTGTGAAGGCTCAGATCTATACCTGGCTCCGAGTGAGTGGAGCATCTTTGCAGATGGCTCCATCAAGGTCAGAGTTTCCCTATGCTGGAGTAGGGTGGGGAGAGTAGGGAGAGGGAACTCTAGGCTGTCTCAAGACACAGGTAACTTCAAATTTCAGAGAAAAGATCCTGATGTAGCACTTTCACTTAACTGCTTTCTCACAGAGCCTTGACATTTTCTAAGATTCAGTGATACAAGTTCTGAGCAGCTCTAGTTCTGAATTCTTCAATCTGTTCCAAACCCTCCCCACCATCTCATTTTCCTCAAAAATACTTTCCTTGCATATAATTCAAATCCCTATCAGATTTGGTCTTTATTGTATTTTTCATTATTCATTCAGCTCCACATCAGCCCCTCTGCTGTGGGCGATTTCCTTTGAAGTTGAAGTTTCTCAGACACACACTTGTTTGTTATCAGTGCTGCTTCCACTGTGCCCAGGATTCATCTATAAGGCAGCCAGAGATAAGCCCCGAACCTGTCCACTGATGTCTCTCTTAAATTCCAAATGTCTTTCACTGGTGCCTTCCAGAAAGCATTTATCTAGGGCCTTTTAGGAAACAAAAATGACACTTCCAAACCACTGGTGTCGTCAACTAGCCATCTACTCACACCCCACTGACTTGAGACTATTTAAACTTGGTCTTTGCTGGGGTTGAGAATTTCCAAATAATCACCAAAATGTCCGTCTCACTGGCCCGTAATTCATATGCTCTTTACCAACTCTTGAACTGTGAAAAGTTAACCACCTGGTCCCTTTGACCCAGTGAGCATGCTATTCTCTCCTGTATAATTATCAGCTCTTATGTAGAATTCTGATTTTATAATGCTCTACTATCGCATGAATTCAATAGCACTGGTCCATGGTGGTTATTGTTTGTAATCTGGATTTGTCAAAAGAGGAATCCAGGAACTTAATTAAGTTCTTGGAGGCCAGTCAGCAAGTCAATACCCAAGACAAAGACAGGCAAGTGCCCGCAGCCCTGAACCACACTGCCCTCTCCACTGATGATTGTTTGCCTTGTGTAATGACCTGGAATTCTTTTCTGATGCATACAGAAATTACAGCCTATGACTTTCACCTTCTATGAATATTTTTAGCTTTTACAAAGTAGATATTTCTTTCCCATGCCAAACCCTCTCACACTTATATTTGGTATGATTGAGTGAGCAGTGTACCCTGCTAGGAGGGGAAAAAACTGGCTTCCCTTTCTGTTAAGATATTTTTATTTCTCCCTCTCCTGGAAAGAACAGAGACACACAGAGGGTTGGCAGGAGAGAGGAAAGTAACAGAGCCTGAAGTTGCCATGTTTCCATGTGGAATGCAGCTCCATTTCCCCAATACTGAGGGTTTCTTCATGCAAGAGCCAAACTCCTCATGTTTGTTTCGTAGCCAGGTGGCATGGAAGAATGCATGGCTCATTCCAAGGAAACTCAGAGAGCGTGCTTTAACTCAATCAACACAAACCTAATAAAAAAATATCTAGGCCTTCTCATTATTTTCCTTTCACTAAAGGAGTTTATAGCCCACAGCATGGTCTTTAATTAAATTTGGACATAATATAGCCAACAGTGAAACAGCCAAAGTAAGCCAAAACTTACGTAAACTTCAATTACTTATTAGGCAAAGGCAGAAAGACAAGCAATAATCGTTTTCTAGTTTAGAATTTAAAAAATAATGAATGATCTGACTGATGTTGAGGTTAAAAACCCAGAAACCTCAGCTTCTCAATTCTTCCCTCATTGTGTAGGCATGGAGGAGGACGCGGGAAAGTACTGATCCCTAAAATGACCTGGACCTCATGGTCTCCACTCCTTGCTTTAATGTTTTCCAATGTTGTGAGCCTGCATTTTGTCCCTATTCTCAGAAATATAGCAGCTGCTTGAACATTTTGAGATAAATGCCTTGAGAAATTTAGAATCTTTCCCAAGAACTGAGAAAGCCGATATGAGAAAATCCACAGGCCAGGAGAAAGGGTGCTGAGAGTTTGTCACCGGGTCCCTGGGTTCTTCTTGTTCTTAAGACTTTAGAGTGAGGGTCTGAGGGTACTCCTTTCCACTGAACAGTTTGGAAGCTGCAATGTCAATCACCACATAGCCCATAAGAATAAGTAGATTAATCTACTTTATATGAATTAAATTATTTGATTTCACACTTACCCCCATGAGGTAGACACTATTCTTTTGCTCATTTTACAGATAGAGAAATTGAAGTACAGAATTAAAATAATATAGTAAGTAAATGATTGGGCCAGGATTTAAATCTAAACTGGCTGCCTCCAGAGCCATGAGTTAAAAAAGGAAATAAAGCGGCCCCTTCCTGGGGAGCACACTCTACACTTTCACGGAGGTAAGGCATCCTCACACTCTTTTATGAAGCTGAACCCCATCTGCGGCGTCCTTCTTTAACAGTCAGCACATCTCTGCACGGACTCCAGGAATGGAGCTGCTTCCTGGGGCAGCCCCATTCTGTCCGGGCAGTTCTTCCTAGAAACCCCCTTACCTCTTCATAATTTCTGCTTTTGTTTTAGTTCTTAGCTTTCTCTCTCTTCCATGTGACAGCTCATTCCCTTCTGCTTGGCCACCAGAGTCATACCTCCTCAGGGAAAACATCTCCAGTCCTTTCACCTCTGCATCATATAACCCCCGTGTTGAGTCTTCCCACAGGCTAATCACAGTCCCACTCACTTCTGAAAAGAGCAGTGCTCTCAGTCCCAGCAACTGTCCTCCAGAGTCTTTGTTGACAATGGGAAGAGTACAGCACTTCCCGCCCTATCACCCTCCCACTGTCTTGCCTTTTGTTTTAAATTAGGCCACAAAATGCTGAAAGACCCAGCCAAATGATGCACTTTGTCTTTTCAGCGTCTGCTTCAGCCTCAGAAAGATTTAGAAATACATGAACTTTCTGAAATACACACAAACAACATCAACGGAATCGGAAATGTAAAACCTAACCCATTAAGGCAATAATTTTCCCCTCAGTGTTGTGATGAGGAATACAAAAAGAATGGATAAAGGGGAAAGGTTAAAGAATTGCTCTTGATCTACACCTAGCATCACCGTAGTGGTGGAGGCTGATGTGGGCTGGCTTCAGTGATGTAGCTATTCCAATAAGGAGTCAAGGGTGCACATATTCTATCTGATTCACCAATCGTGTGTTCTTATGTTAAAGTCAATGACATCATAGATCTTACATTTAGATTTTGTAAATTGCCCTAGCCCTTGGAGATTTCTCAAATTTTAATAGAAACAGACCTACTAAAGTCTCTGATTTCTTTGCATACTAGCTTTGCAGACAGAGGGACTCAGACTCAAATACCGACTCTGCCATTCACTAGCTTTGTGACCCTGTTCAAGTGACCCACTCTCACTGAGGCTCTATTTGTCTGGCTTTTAGTAGATACTCAATAAACTGTAACTCTTTTGGCTACTGTAGTTATTACCGTTTTTGTATCAGTCAAAGTTGATTGCAGGCAATACAAACCTAGTATTTAAAGCAGAATAGTACTCAGTGCAGGAAATTAGTTCCTTGCACAATTCCTAGAAGAGATGATGGATCAGGAGACAGGGACACAAAACTGTAGCTGCTGTAACCAGAGGTCAGTATGCTATTGCTGTTGCTTCCATGACTGTTTCCAAATATCCATGAGGCCGAGTCTGACAGCCACAACCACTCCCAAACACTCATTGCTATAGCCATCCTCACCAGCAGGAACGGCAGCAAAAAGATGGCCTTTGCCTCAGCTTCTTTCCAATCTTATTCAAGTGTATCTAATTGGCAGAACATAATTTGCATCCAGAACCCTAGCTTCAAAGGAATCTGGAAGTCTGGTTTTTAACTCTCAAGTTCCTGTGGCATAGTAAATCACATAGAAAGAGGTGGAAATGGATGCTGAGTGCTCATTGACAATATCTATCACATGACTCCTAGCTACCATCTCTACCTTCAATAGAGCATGCCCTTGGTACCATTATCACAGCCATGAGGACAGTTTGGTACAGAGTTTGTAGCAATTTTAATCCCCATAAGGTAAGTGATTTGGGTTTCTGGTACTGAAACCTGTAACAATTTACAGAGATTTCTTTGTTTGACACTAATTGGTCCTCATGGGATCAGACACACAACCTTTTCTGGCTAACATTCTAATTCAAACAACAGAGTTTAACAGCCCTGAATAGAGAGTCACTTTTAGAATTGAAGCAAACACATGAGATCAGACTAGAGAAGTTTTATGAATAATAAATAAAGACTTTCTGATTAAATAAATTGCTTGGTGCTCAAATAACAATTCAAACAGGAAATTGACTCTTACATCTGTTCTTTATGATAAGCATATGGAATCACACCCTATGAACTTCCAATTATCCACTCCAATAATAAATTATGTCAAATGGGTGGATCACAGATAAAACAGAACCACAAGTAATTTAAACTGCTATTTTATCTTCTTTAAGTATCCAAGGAACTAGGAAATGCATGAATGCCATTTTACCTATCTATGTGCTGATCCTTTGTTCTCTTTGCTCCTTGATTGGTCTGAAAAACAATCCATCAATAACAGGCAACCAGAGAAGAAAAAACACAGTAGACATTAAGTTGAAGAAAGATAAAGAATATGTGTCCATGGTACAGAGAAACCGAAGAGGCAGGAACAGTTGAAGTGAATCCTTTGAGTTTAATGAATAGGAGCAATATCATTGAATTTTGACTCACTGGACATGCTAAAAACGTTAAACCCCTTCTTACAATGGATTCGTGCAAAACCATTACAGAGCAAATATTCCTAAACCATTTGCATGTAGACAAACATCTAATTGTATTTTACTATACAAAGTAATAATAAATAAACATTCATTTAAAATACTATTAACTTAATTATGGTAATAAATTTGGTTTAAATCCAGAAAATTATGGGCTGATAATATTAGCTTGTTCGATTTTAAAATAACATGTTGACTATTAATAGCAATGTAGTCCTGGTAATAACCAGATCATGATAGAGGAATGATTAATACAGGTGAAGTAATCCAAAAAAATTCAAGGGATGCTGCTACAATGACTAATGAGACTTGTCATGGATGAAACAGCTCTACCTTACTAAAAATGAATTAATCAAAATACTTGTTGTCTATTAGTATTTCCCCTTAAGATAAAAGACAAATCAAAGATAAAGGTTATACCTTGGAAGCTTGAATGGCATTTTCTAGTTCTGGGAATAAATTTGTTACTTCCCACTTGTCACACTAATGAAGTCTCACAGTAACATTCAAGAGCAATGCTCATCTGGCATCATTATTTACATCTCCATTGGAAGGTAGCTGTTCTCTTACTTACGGTATTTACTTTAAGGCCTAGTTTTGAGAATACAGCAAATTGAGGTAAATAGTGACTCTTGTCGTTGCTGTTGTTGCCTCATCGTTTTTTTCTCTTTAAGTATAATTTTGAAATCAAAGAAACTAGTCACCTTTATTTCAATACATTCATGATTCTACAAATGGGAGGAAGAGAATAAATTATATGAGTGCAATGTCCACAAAAATCATAAGTGACAAGTGAGTTAGAAACCACAGAGTAAATTGAAAGTAAGATCAGTGGTTAAGTAATTCTTGTCTCCAAAACCTATAACTCATTTAAACAATAAAAGGCAGTCATAGGGGCCTCTCTGGGTAAGTAGGTAGGTATGGATATGAGGAAATGGATGGAAGGAAGGAAACCAAGAAGCATAAATAACTGTGTTAGTTATGCTGAACCACTACTAAGACAGTCCACATTCACAGATGTTGGTTACCCATGAAAACCCAAGTTATTAAGGCAACACAGAAAACCCTTCACAATTGAGCTCTTTCCTACAACCCATGTTCTGCATTCTTCCCTTAGTCTGTAAAGTTTCAGAAATACCAATCACTTGTTATTTCATATCATAAAAACTCCTATGTAAAATATTCCCTGGTCTCCTTCTCTTTTTCTGTATGTTTCTCTGCTTTGGTTCAATTTTTAATTTTGTACACATCACACTGTTTTGTAGTCAATTGAGGTGTAATTGCATTGCTTTTATTTGTCCATCTAACTGGCCCCCCTCACCACTAAACTGTGAGCTTCTCAGGGACAGGGATATGTTTTCTTATTTCTGTTTGTATTACCAGAGCATAGCATGTGGCTTCACACAGAGTATGTGCTCAGTAAATATTTGTTTAAAATAAACTGAATTGACACACTCCTTTATTTTTTTGACCTTTTTAAAAGACTTGCCTATTGGGGTCTTTAGAATAGGCCAAACTCTTAAAAGTCCTTATGCCCAGATCACCCCCTAGACCAGCACAATCAAAATGTCTGAGGGTGAGAGCTGGACATCAGTATTTTTAAAAGATCTCCACGTGGTTCCAATGCACAGCAAAGTTTGGTAACCAGTGCCTCCAGCTCCTTTTGGTGCTTTGTGTCAAAAGAGTGAAAGGGACATTTCCCTGACCAAGACCTGCTCCTCCAAATATGTTTCAAATGGGGAAGACATAGTGTAATGGTGCAAGGTAGAGGAATTTAAGAGTTTTCCCACACACCCAATGCCTACCAAAGGCCCTAGCCCCAGGATTTGGACAATGCCCCTTTCTATTCTCTCATGATGACTCTTAGAATCTATCTCGGAGAGTTAAAACAAGATTGGAAGGATGTTTGGGATTAAAAATCATTTTTCCTAGATGAAAAAAAGTGTTTTGATAACAAACTTGCTTTTGTTTATTAAAGAAATAATTTAGGACACTCAATTTTGATCCTAGGACTTAATTCTTGTCCTAGTATCAATAGCTGAACACATTAATATTCATTAGTCCAGTGGAACATGCAGATGGGCATTTTTTACTGAGATGTCTCATAAGAATGTATTTAGGGAGCTGAAAGGGACTGCAACATCCCTCTGCAAGCAATTGGCAATATCTCTCCTCCCTCCTGTATGTGGATGAAGATGTTTTCATATTGTATGTCCCTCTCATTTGGTTAGTTTGGGACTCTTAAAAGAGTGAATCAGAGTTTGGCCTTAAATACAGTTTTACTCAACAAACCAATTTTTAGTTACATACACAGAAAGGCAGATCTTCCTATAAATACTCTTTTACGTGGAATTTGAAGTATATTCACAATGATCTGTCGAGCGAATGCCTCTGTGTTCCACAGATGAAGCTCACCCCGTATAAACATGAAGTTCTGTTCTACTTTGTGTCCCCTCTTTAAACTCCCTGCCGTAGTTTGTATTTTCTAACTCAGTTGGTGGTTTCAAACCAAGAATGAGGAAGAATCTATAAGAGAACAACCACATAGCAGCCTGCCCCTGAGGTAAGAACTTAGTTGAGGGTAATTCACAAAGAGTTGGGAAAAGACCACTCTCTCCCTTGCATTTTGTGTGTGGCCAAAGGGCATCTACATTTGCTCTTGATGCTTTTCCTGAACATTAAACTCACTTGCAGAATTTATTCTCCATTCCCCATTAGGAGAGTTATGCAACCTGAATCCTTTATGGACTTAATCAGCAGGGTAACATGACATTTCCCCACTCTGTGCAAGTACAAGGCAGAATACAAAGATGTATTAGACATCTCTCCCCTTGAGGATTTTATAATCTAGTTGTAGAGATGAAAGGGTGACAAAAACTATTATAATATATGACATATCTACTAATGGGATTATTCAAGTCATGGCTTATTTGTTTGCAAGGAAGAGAAACACACTCAAAGTTGCTCAAGTTTGGATGCAGAAGCATTCTGCAGAAAGTCCAAGGAAAGTTAAACCACCAGCTTCCAGGAAAAGCATATATGAAGAGAGCAGAGAAGTCTTGTTTTATCTTTTGCTATAACATCTTACTTGCTTCATTTATCCTTGCTTGCTTGGCTTCCTTTAAATCTCTGCTCTGAGGATCAGTATATGTCAAAACTTTCTAGAAAGTACCTTACATAGGCTAACCAAGTTAATTTCATGCTCAAAAATATCTTAAAGATGTAGATGCTATATCTCCTTTATAGTCAGCTTCATCATCAACAGCATCAGCATCATCACCACTATGAGCTGGCTACTGCACCAAGCAATTTCCCTATGTTATCTAGCCTTATGCCAGCCTTGGAAAGAAAGAGAATGAAAAAGAGGGAAAATAAAAGGGCAGGGGCAAGAGGTTTTACAGAAGATAAGTAAATAGTTTGACCATTCCCACATTACAAAATCACTTCAAAGTATTCATTCCAGCAGGGTCATGTGTGGATATGGCTCCTTTGTATTTGCAATTTGAGCAGACACCTTCCACTATATCTATATTCACAGATAGATATCCACAGGTACAGATCATTTTCTCTTTGACTTCCTGATAGCAGAGCCGAAATTTATTAAGTGTCTTACTTAGAAAAGAAACATACTGAATGAAGTTGAACTAAATCTGAAGGTCCTCAAAATACCAAAAATTCAAAAGTTTTTACCTGAAAACATTTCTTAAACATTTAGTTGTAGTGTGATGGATGTTGAGATTATTGATTCTAAATAGAAACAGATACAGCAAAAGACAGTAAATATCATTTGGCTTGAAGATATGGAAAGACCACATAAGATGTCAGGAGAGGTCCATTTGTTTTGAATAATTTCTCTCAAAGCTTCGGTAGAGTTTTCAGAGAGATTCCACATATCCCTGTGGAATAAGGAAAGACTTAAATGGAATAATCAGGCAGGCATCTCCCATAATCTCTCAGGAAAGCATAAAGAGTTAGCTAAGCAGAGAATAATGGAGTGGGAGAGAATTAGATAAGGCTTGGACCAATCATTATCAAAACAGTCCTTTCAAAAGAGATAAAATGGATAAAATTAATAAGATCTATACTACCCGTTGATGTAGAGCAAATAAAATTCTCATACAGTGCTGGCAAGAGTGTAAAGTTCTAGAAACAGTATAGAACACTGTTAACTCTGACATAACTATATGCTATGACCCAGAAATTCTACTGCTAGGTATATATTCAACAGAGAATGTGAACATACTTCACACAAAGACATACACAAGTATATTCATACCAGCACTATTCATTATACCTCAACTGGAAATTAACCAAACATCCATTAATAGTAGAAAATGGATGAACACAGTGAGAACTTCAATAAAGAGATAGAAAATATAAGAAAGTACTAAACAGAAATCACAGAGCTGAAGAACAGTATAACCGAACTGAAAAATACACTAGAGGGTGTCACTAGCAGACTAGTTGAAGAATGGATCAGAGACTTGGAAGACAGGGCAGTGAAGCTCAGTCAAACAAACAGAGTAGCAAAAAGAAAAGAGAATTTTAAAATGTAGAGACAGCTTAAGAAACCTATGGGTGGGGTCAGCCCAACAGCACAGCAGTTAAGTTTGTGCATTCCACTTCAGCGGCCCAGGGTTCTCCAGTCTGGATCCTGGGCACAGACCTACTCACCCCTCATCAAGCCAAGCTGAGATGGCATCCCACATAGAAAAAATAGAAGGACCTATAACTAGGATATACAACTGTGTACTGGGGGCTTTGGGGAGAAAAAAGAAAAAAACAAAAAAGAGGAAGATTGGCAACGTCACCTCAGAGCCAATCTTCCTCAAAAAAAAAAAAAAAGAAAAAGAAACCTATGGGACATCATCAAGTGGAATAACATTTGCATCATAGGAGCCTCAGAAAGATAAGAGAAAAAATAAATAAATAAATAAATAAATAAATAAATAAATAAAAAAAAAAAAAAAAAAAAAGAAAGATAAGAGAGAGAGAAAGGGGCAGAAAACTTATTTGAAGAAATAATGGCTGAAAAGTTCCCTAACCAGGGGAAAGAAACAGACATCAAGGTCTAGGAAGCACAGAGAGTTCCAAATAAGGTGAACCTAAACAGATCCACACCAAAATACGTTATAATTAAAACGTCAAAAGTTAAAGATAAAGAGAGAATCTTAAAAGTAACAAGAGAAAAACAACTTGTTACATACAAAGGAATTCCCATAAGACTATCATCTGATTTTTTTCAGCAGAAACTCTGAAGGCCAGAAGGGAGCGGCATGATATACTCAAAGTGTTGAAAGCAAAAAACTTCCCATGAAGAATATTCCACCCAGCAAGGCCATCATTCAGAATTGAAAGAGAGAAGGAGTTCAAGCAAAAGTTAAAGTTCATCATCACTAAATCAGCTTTACCAGAAACCTTTAAAGGATCTTCTGTAAGTTGAAAAGAAAAGGCATTAACTAATAAAAAGAAAACATATCAAAGTAAAAATTTCACTGGTAAATGTGAATATATAGTAAGGGTAGTGGATTAATGACTTATAAAGCTAGTATGAAGGTTCAAAGACAAAAGTAGTAAAATTGACTATAACTAAAATATTTAGTTAATGTCTACAGAAAATAAAAAAAGGTAAAATATGACATCAAAAACATAAAATGGGGGGAGTAAAAATATAGTTTTTAGGATGTGTTCAAATTTAAGTTGCTACCAACTTAAAATAGATTTTTATATACATAGACTATTATATATGACACTCATGGTAACCACAAAGCACAACCCTACAGTACATACACAAAAGATAACGAGAAAAGAATCTAAACATAACATTAAACAAAGTCATCAAACCAAAAGCAAAGAGAGCAACAGAAGGAGAAAGGAACAGAGAGGAACTACAAAAACAGCGAGGAAACAATTAACAAAATGGCAATAAGTATATATCTGTCAATAATTACTTTAAATGTAAATGGACTAAATTCTTCAATCAAAAAACATAGAGTGGCTGAATGGATTAAAAAAAGAAAAGATTCCTCTATATGTTGTCTGCAAGAGACTCATTTCAGATCTAAAGACACAAACAGACTGAAAATGAAGAGATGGAAAAAGATTTTCCATGCAAATGGAAATGAAAAGGAAGCTGGTGTAGCTATACTTATATCAGACAAAATAGACTTTAAGGCAAAGACTGTAATAAAAGACAAAGAACGGCATTACATAATGATAAAAGGTTCAACCCAACGAAAGGATATAACATTTGTAAATATTTATGCACCCAACTTAGGAGCACCCAAATATATAAAGCAAATATTAACAGACCTAAAGGGAGAAATTTACAGCAATATGATAATAGTAGGGAAATTTAATAGCCCCCTTAGATTAATGGATAGATCATCCAGACAAAAAATCAATAAGGAAATACTGGCCTTAAATAACACATTAGACCAAATGGACTTAATAGATATATACAGAATATTCCATCCAAAAGCAGCAGAATACACTTTCTTCTCAAGTGCACATGGAACATTCTCCAGGATAGATCCATGTTAGGCCACAAAAAAAACTCAATAAATTTAATAAGATTGAAATCATATCAAGCATCTTTTCTGACTACAATGGTATAAAACTAGAAATCAATTACATGAAGAAAACTGGAAAAATCACAAATATGTGGAGATTAAACAACATGCTACTGAACAACCAATGAGTCAACAAAGGAATCAAAGGGGAGATAAAAACAATACCTTGAGACAAATGAAAATGGAAATACAACAACCCAAAATCTACAGGAGGCAGCAAAAGCCATTCTAAGAGGGAAGTTCATAGAAACACAGGCTTACATCAAAAAACAGGAAAAATTTCAAATAACAATCTGACTTTACACCTAAACGAACTAGAAAAAGAACAAACAAAGCCCAAAGCTAGTAGAAGAAAGGAAATAGTAAAGATCAGAGTGGAAATAAAGGAAACAGAGACTAAAAATACAATAGAAAAGATCAATGAAACTAAAAGGTGGTTCTTTGAAAGAATAAACAAAATTGACAAACCTTTAACTAGACTCACAAAGGAAAAAAGAGAGAAGGCTCAAATAAATAAAATTAGAAATGAAAGAGAAGTTACAACTGTTACCACAGAAATATAAAAGATCATATGAAACTACTATGAACAATTATGCATCAACAATCTGGACAACATAGAAGAAATGGACAAATTCCTAGAAACATACAATCTTCCAAGACTGAATCAAGAAGAAATAGACAATCTGAATAGATATATTACTAGTAAGGAGATTGAATATATAATCAAAACCTTCAAACAAACCAAAGTCCAGGATCAGTTGGTTTCACTGGTGAATTCTACCAAACATTCAAAAAAGATTTAATATCTCTCCTTCTCAATCTCTTCCCAATAACTAAAGAGGAGGGAATGCTTCCAAACTCATTTTATGAGGCCAGCATTACAACGATACCCAAACCAGACAAGGACACTACAAAAAAAGAAAATTACAGGCCAATATCCCTGAAGCCCATAGATGCAAAAATCCTCAGCAAAATATCAGCAAACTGAATTCAACAATACATTAAAAGGATCATACACCATGATCAAGTGGGGTTTTTTCCAGGGATGCAAGTATGGTTCAACATTTGCAAATCAATCAATGTAATGCACCACATTAACAAAATGAAGGGTAAAAATAATACGATCACCTCAGTAGGTGCAGAAAAATCATTTGACAAAATTCAACATTCATGTATAATTAAAACTCTCAACATAGTTGATATAGAAGGAACATGTCTCAACATAACAAAGACCATATGTGACAAACACTCAGCTAACATCCTACTCAACAGCGAAAAGCTGAAAGCTTTTCCTCTGGGATCAGGAACAAGACAAAGATGCCCATTCTCACCACTTTTATTCAACATAGTATTGGAAGTTCTAGCCACAGCAATTAGGAAAGAAAAAGAAATAAAAGGCATCCAAATAGGAAAGAGAGAAGTAAAACTGTCATTATTTGCAGATGACATGATTTTATATAGAGAAAATCCTAAAGAATTCACCAAAAAACTCTTAGAATTAATAAATGAATTCAATAAGTTGCATGATACAAAATTAATATACAGAAATCAGTTGCATTTTTTACACACTAATAAAGAACTATGAGAAAAAAAATCAAGAAAAAAATCTCTTTTACCATTGCATCAATAAGAATAAAATACCTAGGAATAAAGTTAACCAAGGAGGTGAAAGACCTATACACTGAAAACTATAAGATAGTGATGAAAGAAATTGAAAGAAGACACAAATAAATGCAAAGATATTCCATTCTCATGGATTGGAAGAATTAATACTGTTAAAATGTTCATACTACCCAAAGCAATTTACAAATTCAATGCAATCCCTATCAAAATTCCAATGGCATTTTTCACAGAACTAAAACAAATAATTCTATAATTTGTATGGAACTACAAAAGATTCCAAATAGCCAAAACAATCTTGAGAAAGAGGAACAAAGCTGGAGGTATTATGCTACCTAATTTTAAACTGTACTACAAAGTACAGTAATCAAAACAGTATGGTACTGGCATAAAAACAGACACATAGACAATGGAACAAAATAGAGAGCCCAGAAATAAACCCATGCAGATATGTTCAATTAATATACAACAGAGGAGGCAAGAATATACAGTGGGGAAAGGACAGTCTCTTCAATAAGTGCTGTTGGGAAAACTGGACAACCACATGCAAAAGAATGAAACTGGACCACTATCTTACACCATACACAAAAATTAACTCAAAATGGATTAAAGACTTGAATGTAAGACCAGAAACCATAAAACTCCTAGAAGAAAACATAGGCAGTAAGCTCCTTGACATCACTCTTGGTGATATTTTTTTGGATCTGACTCCAAAGGCAATGACAATGAACACAAAAATAAACGAATGAGACTACATCAAACGAAAAAGCTTTGCTTTGCACAGCGAAAGAAACCACCAACAAAATAAAAGGGTAACTTAACTGAATAGGAGAAGATACTTGCAAATCACATATCTGATAAGGGGTTAATATACAAAATATATAAAGAACTCATAAAACTCAATAACAAAAGAACTATTTAATTAAAAAAGTGGGCAGAGGATCTGAATAGACATTTTTGCAAAGAAGACATATAGATGGCCAACAAGCACGTGAAAAGATGCTTGATGTCACTAATCATCAGGGAAATGAAAATCAAAAACCACAATGAGATATCATCTCACACCTTTCAGAATGGCTACTAACAAAAAGACTAGAAATAACAAATGTTGGAGAGGTCATAGAGAAGAGAGAACTCTTGCACACTGTTGGTGGGAATGTAAATTGGTATAGCTACTGTGGAAAACAGTACGGAGGTTCCTCAAAAAATTAAAAATAGAACTACCATATGATCCAGCAACTCCACTTCTGGGTATTTATCCACAGAAAATGAAAGCACTATAATTTGGAAGGATGTATGTACCTCTATGTTCATTGAAGCATTATTTACAATAGCCAAGACATGGAAACAACCTAGCTTGTCCACTGATATATGAATGGATAAAGAAGATGTAGTATATATACAACGGAATACTATTCAGCTATAAAAAAAGAAAGAAATCTTGCCATTTGCAACAACATGGATGGACGTTGAGGATATTATGCTAAGTGAAATAAGGCAGACAGAGAAAGACAAATATATGATTTCACTTATATGTGGCATCTATAAAACAAAACAAATGAACAAAACAAAATAAAAAAACTCATAGCTACAGAGAATAGATTGGTGGTTATTGTGGGGTGGGCAAAAGGATGAAGGAGGTCAATTGTATGATGATGGATGGTAACTAGACTTATTGTGGTGATCACTCTGTAGTGTATACAAACATCGAATTATTATGTTGTACACTTGAAACTAATATAATGTTATTACCAATTTCACCTCAATAAAAAATAATTAATTAAAAAAAGGAAAGAAAAGAACATGAGTGTTAGAGCTAGACATCTTGGGTTCCAAGTCCCACTCAGCAGATTTCTAGCAGTGTGGCCTCAGGCTTAGTTATTCAACTGCTCTAAATCTCAGTTTGCTCATATGCAAAATGGGGATAAAAGCTGACCTATTTATTTGGTTGATATGAGGCTTAATAAATACATAAATAAGGGTCTCATATCTTAAGGAACTAGGAAATTGATGAATGCCATTTTCTGATAAATGTTTGGTGTGTTGAAAGAACAAGCCTTATAGATTATATCCCTACCATTTCCCCCCAACAAATATTCTTCTTTCCATTTCTGCTGCCACCATTCAGTTCAGTTTCTCAGGATTTCTCATACAGGCCTCTGCGATTACCTTCAAACTCATCTTTTCACCTTTTGCCCCTCTCCTTGGACCATACGCCTCACAGTGTCACTATACTAATTTTCCTAAAACAAAACTTTAAACTCAGCATTTAAGACCTTCCACAGATGATCCCAGCTTTCTTTTCTAATCTTTTCTATCAGCTTTTCCATGATTGTACCAGAGTTTTCCATCTAAAAGAATAACTTGCTGCTTCCCTCGATATGATCCAAATCACTGATCATGCCATTCTGTCTGCCCCAAATGCCTTTTCACTCATCTCTACCTGTTAAAATCCTATCCACTTCAAACCTCATTTCAAACCTCAGCCTATCAACTGACCCTTTGCTAATTCTTTCTCTCCTTGTTTTCCTGTTGCTCTGTTAACCTCCCTGCCCCTCTCTCCGTTCCTTGCACAATTCTCTCTCATTCCTATGAAAATGCCATAGCAATGAATCTGAACCTCCTTTGCGACAATTGCCTTAACTAACTACATATTACAGTCATTTGTAATTTTCTGAACCTCCCTAACACAACGCAAACCTTTTAGCTCTAGCCTAATGCCTTGTACCTAGTGGGCACTTAATAAATATTTGTTGAATTGCACCAAAAGGCTAGAAGTGAGCAGAATTTACTGGCAAAAAAGGCAGGGCCTTGTCAAGAGTTTGCACATCAAACAAAATTTTTGTGTGTCTAATCCGTTTTGAAAACGATTTGCATCTTAACTGATGAGAAATCACTTCTATTTTTATAAACGTCTAAGAAAAGATATTTCACTGGTTCTTTCAGTAACATATCCCAGCGTGTAATAAGCTCTAATGACAGGATCATCTTATTTCTCTCTAACCTAAATCCTTCATGTTGCAGACTGAGCTATTTTTCATGGATTTTTCCAAGTGAAGATAAAGAAGTAATGGAATGGTCACTTAGAATTGTCTGCCAATTTCCCCTTTGCAATTAAGTGTTCCTTCCTCCATCTATATGGTTAATGCAGGGGCACAATATTATCACCATCACTCACTGGTCCAAGGTGACTGGCCCAAGAACAAGTGCTTGACTCAAGTAGGGCCATTAAATCTCTTCCCCAGGATTTTCTCTTCTCTGGGATCATAGGGCTTGAGATCAGCCTTTTTCCAGTGGCCGAGAACATGTGATGTAAATTTCACAAGCTATAGCTGCCATGCTCAGTGTTATGGGGAAAAAGGCAAGACTGGAAGGAGAGAGAAGAAACTTCTCATATAAGAGCTCTGAACAGAATCCAGACAGAATCCAGGAGCCTTGTTCCAACCATTCCTGAGAGTCATCTGCAGCCTTGAATTTCTGAGGCTTGGTTGCTCAACTCCTTCTTGGATTCTATTAGCCATAAAGGTACACGTTAGCCTTAGCTAGTTCTTCTTGTGTTTCCATCATTTGCAACTAAAAAAGCCTCTTACCAAGCCATTCTCTATCTTATATAGGCTTTAATTGATCAGCAAGTATTTACCTTTTATATCATAATGGATTTAAATGGTAGAAACATTATACCAAGCCATTTCTTATCTTTTTTTTTCCAAGATAAATTAACTGTCTCCTTTAATGTTATAGAAATAATTAGTTTTCCATCTCCTTACTCATTGCCACTGACCTTTACATAGCCATCGTCATCTTTTCTGTAATACTCTAGAGCTGAGCTTCTGCATGCAGGAAGTGTCTGAATGCCATGGAGCATACCAGTGGCCTCCCACAGTCCCCACATTCTGTGCCCACCTGGGCATCCTTCAGCTATGGTGCTTCTCAACTTCCTCATTTTATAGTCATTTTGTGGTCCTCTCTGCTCTTGGGTGCTTCTCTTTAGAAAACAGCATTTGTCGTTTTCCCTCTTTCTGTCCCCCTTTTTGTCTTTGGACAAAATAGTGTAACCCAATGTATAAAAGGTTAATTTCTTAGGTTCAGCTACTGCTGATATGGCATCCCATATGTTTGAATAGAGAGAGAAAAAAGAGAATAAAATGAAAATAACAAACTGCAAGGTTTAGAAAGAACCATACCAAAGGAGTTTTTAGGAAGTAGAATAAAATATTAGAAATTACTTATAGCAATGATGTGTAAGAAAGAACTGAGTCATGACCTGTAGGTGCCTGGGCTCCGTGGGGTTATGTTTTACATATCTATTATGTCTGGGGGAAATAACAGGTGGTGCCCAATGCTTAAAATGAAAAAGGATTGTATAATAATGTTCCAAACCAGGGATTGGCAAACTTTATCTGTAAAGGGCCAGAAAGAAAATATTTCAGGTTTGGGGTCATTTGGCCTCCACTGCAACAACTCAACTCTGCCATTGTCTGCCATTATTTGTGGGAAAGCAGCTGTAGACAACACATAAAAGAATGGGCATGGCTGTATTCCAATAACAGTTTACTTATAACTCAGGTAGTGAGCCTGATTTGGCCTGTAGGCCATAACTTGCTGACAACAGTCCACAAATAGTCATTATATATAAAAGAGCTCTATTCATCATATAGTATGATGCCTAAAAAGATGGTGACAATAGGTGTTCATTAAGTCCAGGGAGTTATGTCCTTTGACAGCAATAGTGTTATTGAATACCACATACCATGTGTGTATATCTTTCTCTTTTTTTTTTTGTGAGAAAGATCAGCCCTGAGCTAACATCCATGCTAATCCTCCTCTTTTTGCTGAGGAAGACCCGCTCTGAGCTAACATCTATTGCCAATCCTCCTCCTTTTTTTTTTCCCCCAAAGCTCCAGTAGATAGTTGTACGTCATAGTTGCACATCCTTCTAGTTGCTGTATGTGGGACGTGGCCTCAGCATGGCCGGAGAAGCGGTGCGTCGGTGCGCACCGGGGATGGGAACACGGGCCGCCGGTAGCGGAGCGCGCGCACTTAACCGCTAAGCCACGGGGCCGGCCCTGTGTGTATATATCTCTCTATGTATCTGGATATAGATGATAGACAGATAGATAGATAGATAATAGATAATAGACAGATGACTTTCTAAACTGAGTTAAGCAAGATTTCTGAGCTCGTGACTTTACTAGTCAAGAAGCTTGTTAATAGCAAAACCCATATCTTCCCTAGATCTGTGTATCTAGCTTCTAGCATATGGTCTAGCTCATATAAGGGCATCTGTACCTTGGAAAATAATTCATGGCTCCCAGTTCTTACCCCCGTCCCTACTTTACAAACCTTTCCTTAGTCATCCCCTCCCTTTCTCACTAACAATGGCTTGGGCCACAGAAAAGGCATCCCCAGAAAACAAGTTTCAACCAGTAATGTATTCATTCAGCAAACATTTATCAAATACTTGATAAGCATATAGGATACAAGAGTCAAGACGGTCATCAGAGATATTGAACATACTTGGTGGATATGTTTTATCACAATTATATATACCTATGATGTAGGAAATTTAGAGATAGCAATCTGGGTTTTTGTATAGAGTTTATATTAGACTGCTTTCTAGCTATTTAAAAATAATTAAGCACTATTTTGCCTCCACACAGGTGGAAGTTATATTAAAACACAAGCACACACACACATACACACACACACACATCCCTCCCCCCAAAAAGTTCGCTTCTTATTATCATACAATCTGCTTCATTCATTGGTCCTTGGGTTACTCATACCCCTAAAATTTACTCTCTGCTGGAATTTGACACCAAAATTGAAGTGAAACATTGTTCTAGAATTAACAAATCTGTATCATTATTTTATGAAAAAACAAACAAAAATTGAACATTTAAGAGATTGCTCTCCCAGGGGAACACCTCCTCATACTTATTTGGAGAAAACTTGTTTTTCAACGATGACAACATCCAATTTCAAATCATTTCATCAAAAGAAAGAGATCAAGCACCATTAGCCAAACTCAAAACACTAAAGAGCATATTCATATGAATTTTCAGAATGAAACAACTGCTCCATTCAAGGCAGACACTAGTGATGCCTCATCTACATCCCCTCAACGTTCCCACTTCAGTGCATACCCACCTGAATCACAACTGCCAGCACCTGCTGCTGGAGGCCACTGTACCATGCACATTAAGTGCAGAAGAGGGAGTGCTCCCGGGAGCAGCCCTCAACCAACGCCTGATGGAGTGATGTATAAATACCTCAGCTCCCTTGCCCCTTGGGTGGGATGACCTTGAGGTGTCAGTTTCCCATAGTTGTAGGTGGGTTGATAAGTCATCCTTTATTATCAGCCTCCCCTCCCTGCAACAGTTCCTCACTGCCCAGGGAAACTACTTGGAGTTGAATCTTTGTCTTGAGTCTCCTCCAGGGAACCACAAAGCAAGCCAAAACCATAAACTCAGCCCAAACACAATTATTACATGTCTATTTTTACCTCCCAAATCTAAACCTACTTTTAGTCTAGTTTTGGACAAATCCATCTTAAAACAACATGAAGATCTTGGGGAACCATCTTCAAAACATCATTAAAGCCTGCAGTATCCATTCAGATTTGAAGAGCCTAAACTACCCCCCATCTATTAAAAGTATAGTCTGAGTAGGTTGGTGGGGTGTGTGAATCTCCTTGGTAATATTTTCCCATTCTCTCCTTTCCCTTAAGTAACCAGAAGTTTCCGCATCCCTTAGATGGCAGAAGCCATCTGTATTGGAGCTGTGTGTGTATGTAATATTAAGCCCAAAAACTTCTTTAGAGCAAAATACCAAAGACATCAGGAAAATGAAAAGACCAGAACTTGCATTTATAACACCTTCTCCAGATGCAAATTATTCTCTTTTGGTTTTCAATAAGTTGCCAGTTGCAGTGTTATATCTGGAGAGGAATTAATTGGGTGTTCATTTTATCGATTTTCTGCAACGGCCCATTGTCAAACTGCATATAGGAAGTTTTTATATTTTTAAATAGTTTTTAATACATGTGGAGGGAAAAAAGCTAATTCTTGCAATCTGCATGGCCTAGGCAATTTTCCTGGAAGAATCAGTGGATTCTGAGACTCCTTGAGGCCATTCAGGCTGAAAAAAGCTACCCACATCCAATAGTACCAGAGCAAGTCTGAACTAAGGAATCTTAATCCATTTGAGGCCAAGATCCAATGCTGAGATTGCTCCACATGGGTGGGAAAAAATAATTTGAAACAGAGAAGAGACTTCTAACGAACAGGAGAACATGACTCAATGACAGCAAAGAATAATGTGTTAAAATGTTATACCCCAAAATGGAATAATGTGAAGCAGTCTGAAGTTCAACCAAACACCCTCCTTGATTTCTAGAATAGCATTAATGCACTGCCATCCACAGGTATTTTCATGGCCTGCTTGTGACCCAGAATGTTTCCAGTTGGACTAGATGACTTCCATGCCAGGCACGCCAGTCAGTTATCACTTAGAATAGTCCATGGCACCTTTTTTCTGTGACCTCCTTTAAAAGCCAAACTGATAGCAACCATCCCAGACCTCAGAGATATATTCCTGGAACTTTGAAACCCATTTTCTGCTTTCTAACACATTTTCAAGTATTATTTCTACCACTTATAATACTACTATTATTTCTATGACTTACAGTACCATCTCAACTTTTCTCAGTTTGTCTTGACTTTAAAAATGTCATCGAACTGACAGTGACGTCATCAGTAGCAGCTTGGTGCCTTTAACAGCTAGCTTTTTGTTCATCTGTGGTGGGTGACATCAGGGGCACCTCATAAAAGTGGAGCCCCCTTCTAGAGTCTCTGGCAATGTCTCTAGACATCACCATTTAAATTCAGAAATAGACCATACGAATAATCTAAGTCTTTTCCCCTATCTTCAACAAATTAAGGACAATATTAATAATAACTGATAGCCATTACACATTGCACAGGTGCCTTCTTCATACCTAACATATTATTATCTCATTTTATCCTACTACCCTCTGAGGTAGGTGCCATTCAACTTAAGTAACAAGGTGTTGTCCTTGGCCCTTTTCTCTTCATACCCAAATGATCTAAATACAATTATTACATGTCTATTTTTACCTCCCAAATCTAAACCTACTTTTAGTCTAGTTTTGGACAAATCCATCTTAAAACAACATGGGTAGTTCTCTCTAGAGCCCCAGATACAAAGTGGTCATCTCTTCTTTGATGCCCCTAGGCCCTGAGCCTGAACACAAACATAATGAGATAAAAACTCATTCTCTTCCATCCCAAGCTCTTTGACTCCTCCTTAACTCAGTGGATGGTACCCAACCCCCTTAGTTTATCAAGCCAGGGAACTACACCTTATCCTAAACCCTCTGCTCTTCCTTATCCCCCATCTCCATGCAGTCATCACATCTTTTTAGTATCCTCCCTTCCCAGAAGCACTGCTTTAATTCAGCCCATCATTGTTTCCTGACAAGATCGTCACATCAGCCTCCTCCTAGACTCCCTACCTCTGCCTCAAACATCTAGAATGAAAATTTGTTCAGGCCATCCCCCTGCTTAAGATTATTGATGGCTCTCTGGAGACATCAGCAAAATCATCTTAATCTCTTAATATACCAATAAAAAAGCATCCTGATCTGGCCCCTGACTATCTTTCTTGTTTCACTTTTCACTCACTCTCTCTCCCATGCCCTCATAGACAATAAATGTTTTTCATGTCTGCATCATTTGTTCTTTGTTTCTGAAAACCCTGTCTCTAGCCTTCAATATTCAGTTTAGGTATCACCACTTCCAGAAAGCCTTCCCTGAATTTTCCCCCACCCAACACAACCAGCACAGATGTCCATCATTATACTAAACACCCTGCAGTGAATGAGCTATTCTCTTTCCTAATAAGACATCAAACACCATGTCTCCTACCTCTGTAACTTCAGGGCTCATCACAGTGCCTGGCACACAGGCTACACACTGCCTATTTGTAGAATGAATGAATGATGAATTAGATGAAATTCTCCTGCCACAAATACATAGCATCGGGGCCTGCCTGGTGGCGTGGCAGTTAAGTTCGTGCATTCCGCTTCAGAGACCTGGGGTTCACTGGTTTGGATCCTGGGCACAGACCTACTCATGGCTCATCAAGCCATGCTGAGGTGGCATCCCACATAGAAGAGCTACAACTCTACAACTATGATACACAACTATGTACTGGGGCTTTGGGGAGAAAAAAGAAAAAGAGGAAGATTGGCAACAGATGTTAGTGCAGGACCAATCTTCCTCAAAACAAACAAACAAACAAAAAAATCAAATATATGGCACCTGTACACCTTATATTTCCTAAATAGCCTGAAAACTGTTCACCTGTCTCCATAAGAGCATTCATATTTAACAGTTCAATTGAACCTCTAGTTTTATTTCGCAACATAATATAACTATAGTCTTTTCATCTATCAGCCATTGTTGGATCAGCTTGGAAGCCAAGTGCTGTGATGGTACCTAGTTCATGAAACTTATTTGCCTAGGACAATTTTAATAAATTACTATAAATACTCCTTGGTTATTCTTGGAAGACTTAAACTGCACTCCCCAAGCTCCAAATCAAATCTATTCTTTTTTCTGTCTTCTGTATTGTCTAATCATGTCTGTTCTGTCCCTAATCTGTCGAACCATGTTTGAATTATGCTTCTCTCACAACCAAATCAGCCCAATTGAGCCTCAACATATGCTAGCAGAAAATAATAGATAAAACAAACACTAGTAGAAAAATGACAAGAAAAGAACCACAAAGCTGATAACCTGAAATGAAAAACAGCCCAGCAGAAATTATCTTGCAAAGCAGGAACAGAATCTTGAGAAGTGGTGAATGGAAGATTAGCCTCAAACCCAGAAATATCCCTGGAGAAGTCATTCTTCTAGCACAGCTAGGGAGATGGATACTAACAATTTGCGTTGGAGATCTGAAATGCCCAGCCTGAACAGAAGGGAAAGCATTAGCAGGCAGGGAGAAGTGGATTTAGGAAATTGAAGCCCATATGGAACACTACGCTGGTAGCCATTTGTAACGTGAGAAGCTCCATAAAACTGAACCTCTGCAAATGATTGGAGGCAAACACTTTCAGGATCTTTGGTAACACAGCCCAAAAAACCATGTAAGCCTATCATTTCTAGCTAGAGCTGGAAGAGGAATTTTACTAGCTTGAGGGACAATAGATAAGCTTGTGTAGAGGCAAAAGAGGAGATCCAATTAGGGATGGAATTAAAGTTAGATCCAGGCAATTCACAGGGCGAAGAACAAAGCAAACCAGCATCTGGGAGTGTGGCAGGCAGATAGTACAGTCACATCCCGGGGAGGTTTTCAGAGCAAGGGGTCTGTTGAAGGCGAAGAACAGGGTCACAGGTTAATAGTAACGAGCCTCCATGCAAAAGACCAAGAGTAGGTTTCAGCCCAAATGTAAAGAGACTCTTCTTTGCTCCCTACTTTGTCATAAAGAATGAAGAGCTGGCTCAGTGGGGAAACGAACTATAGCCACCAGAAGTGTATACCAATGAGGCTGCCTTCATTTTACTCACAGCTGATACCAGCTTTGCTCTTTGGCTCATGGTCTGCCTAGAGCTGACAACCTATCTTATTCCATTTTAGGAACTAAATTTGTTTTTAGTTTTTTTTTGGTTTAAGACAGTCTCTCTTGGGAAAGTTTCACTTAAATTCAAGTATTATTATACTTTTACGCTGCAGTTCAATATTTCCGTCTTAGGGCTTCCTCATGGATCTCGCAAGCTTCTCCTTGCCTTCTTCTCCAGGTCTTGTTTCCAATTTCAGAGTGCTTATGCATGTGTCACCTGACAGTGGCGGGGAGGGACAGAAGATCTATTTATGCACGTGGGGATTTCAAAGTGGAAATGGGAAAGAGTGGTCCATTTCTTCAGCTTGATGCAAGCCATGCTCAGTGGTGGGTGTGGTGGCTGTGCTGTGGTCATTTCTTCACTGACCTCTTCTGCTGGCACTTTCGTGGTCTGGTCTCGTGCTGGTCAGGTCGAGTGCTAGCTCTATCATGGATGATCTTTGGGTACCATCTGGAAATCCTCATTGGTGCCTCCCTGCGGGAATCTATCCCTCAACTTTGCTGATGGTATCCTCCATCTCACTCTGAGGCATCAAGAGGACCTCAGTGAGTTGGCTGCACCCCATCTAGCTTTTGTGACCATTCCAGATCTTTCCTGAAAAACTAGGAATTCCCACCTTACCAACCTGGCTCCTTAGAAACCTGGAAATGGTTTTTGGTTTTTGCCTTTACTTACCTCTATCACCTCTCTAAATTTTTCTTTCATGTCTCAGGTCAACAGAGTGCCAGAAGTTTCTGCCTCTCTTCACAGGAATAGGTGGGAAATTCACTCAGGTTAGAGAAAGAGTTCCTAGGCTCCTTCTTCAAAAGCTGTTTACTCCTGGTCTTCATTTAACTAGTCCAGTGCCAAAGGCACTCCTGCCTCTTGAGTAGACCTTGATGCAGGTTGGGTGCAGCTGTCTCCTTGGAACTCGGAAGCCTCTGCCTTGGCTGCCCTTTGGGGATGACGTAGGGTCAGCCGCAAGACAAGGGAGCAGCAAAGGCATGTTTTGAGGTTACTCGCCACACCCTGCACACCCCACAAAAGGGATCAGAAAAATCTCAGCAAACCAAAGAGACAAGATTACCTAAGAGAAACAGGGAATGAGCTAAAAACAGAAGGGTATACAATTCTATTTTTAAAGCCAGAAGTAAGAATTATCTGGTAAGAATACAAAAAGTTTACTACTTTTTGCTCTTGCATTAAGACATGGGTATGTTAGTTTGGCAAAGATCTTAGAAACTAAAAAAATGTTAACACCCGTTATGCAGCATCTTATCACAATCCAGAGTCCCTGAGTACTGGTTCTTTAAGATACATCAATCTCTTCGAGCTTTGCAATTCTCTGATCTATTCCAACAACCTGCCCATTTTTACAGCCTTTAATTGCATTGCCAGGCACCTGACGATCCACTTTGTATATGCACAATCCTTTTTTTCTTGTTTTAATGATGCATAAAATATATTTAGTGATAGTGATCCCAATTTAAGTTAAAATCAAACCATATATGGTATTGCCAATGCAAATAGCTCGCCTGTGTTGACAATCAGAGGAACAGATACCTTGAACACATGGCCCGACGCACACATTCGCAGGTGATGCCATTCTGGGCAGCTGGCATGTTTCCCTTTACTCCAATTATAAAATGAATAGCACTTTCAGCGTTTTTCAAATGTGGGAAAAAATAGGAAATATAGTGAGCTACAGGAGTAACTGGGGGAACTGGGTATAGGAGAAAATTATCAGAGAAACTGTCACTTATTTTCACTCATAGGAATAAAAGAATGAACAAATAATGGAAGTCTTCAAAATCCACCATTTGTTGAATGCCTCCTATTTGTCACGTTAGGCTAGGTGCTTTACATTCATTTTATTTAGTTTTCATCTAACAGAATCTGGAAATAAAGTGACTTTCTCAAGGTCACACAGTAGGAATGAACTGGTCTTAAGCTCTGGCTTTCCTGTGGACAACTGAAAAGCAGCAACTTGTGTCTAGTAGCCTGGTTGATCTCTACAGTTCTAGGGGATTTTAGAATGAAGGTTTACTTCTTCCCATTCCTCATTTACCGTGGGTCTAAGGTGCAGTCACAAACAGTAACCAGCCCTACAAAGCCATGACTGCAGCAGGCCAGAAATCCATGCACAGAATAGCACCATTTGAATTACCAGTCTTTCTGCCTCCATGTGCAACTAATGTTATTCATTTTTAGGCAAAATGGTCAGACTTTCCACTCTTCTATGCCGTTTTCAACATGGCTGCTAAGAGGCAGTCTCCACTGTGTGAAGACAGCCTCATAGTGGGTGGAATCAAAGGCTTTACAGTTAGAAAAATTGGATTTGAACCCCAACTACATGAATTTGTGCCAGATTAACTTCTGGAAGCTCCTATCTTCTCATCAGTAGAATGGCTCATTGTGAATAGCTTTCACAGTTATTGTGAAGCCAAAATGGGATGATATTTTAAAGCTCTCAACATGGTGGCTTATACAAAATAACAGCCTATATTAATAAGAAAAAAATCATTCTTGTTTAAATTCAAATAATTTTAGAGTATACAGGGAGGGGAAAAAAGGAGTTTTTATTTCTAAACATTAAACTACACCTCCTTAACTACCTAAAGACAGGAGGAACAGGTACCAAATATAGTTTGAAGTAAGGTGATTTCTTTATTATTATATAGACAAGCCAAAATATAATGCTGCAATGCTGACATGCCAATCTAAGACTTAAATCAGGAGAGAACAAGCTATCATAATAAGTAGACAAAGCTGTTGGTAATTTTTAGCAAATCTGGAAAGATCTAGCAGATCTTTCTTCAAAGCCATTAATTTCTACTGCCTACCAATACAGAGAGTTCAACAGGGTCAGTGTGTCTGTCATTTTAATACAGCCAACTGGCCAGGGCACCATGCTAATAAGGTAGGTGCAGCTTAATTCCTGTAAAATATTCATTTTCATTTGATAGCTTTCTAGAGATGCAGCTGGATTTTTTTTCCCCCTTTTTGCCACAGGAAAATGATTTCTTCATCCACTTATTAAATGACAATCTCTTGGCTACTGTACCCAGTCTGGAATTGGACATCACACTCCACCTAGATGCACCGGACAGAACATACTGGAGTTATTTCTTGGCTCCAGTGTGAAGTTGCTTCTCAGGCAGCCTGTCAGTCTGTCCCATTTTATTAGTACATGATGAATAAATGCATTGGACACTCTTCTCTCAAAAGAAGCTGCCCTATTTTCTATAGATAGACGGCTACAGTAAATATGGGATGTTTAAAAGAAATTTCTAAAATTTTCTTTTTTTGCATTCATTCCATTTTGTCTAGAGGCACATTCTATAGAACATTTTTTTTTTTTTTTTTTGTGAGGAGGACTAGCCCTGAGCTAACATCCAATGCCAATCCTCCCCTTTTTCTTGAGGAAGATTGGCCCTGGGTTAACATCCGTGCCCACCTTCCTCCTCTTTATACGGACGCCGCCACAGCATGGCCTGACAAGCAGTGCGTTGGTGCGCGCCCGGGATCCGAACCTGCGAACCCCGGGCCGCCGCAGTGGAGCACACGCACTTAACCGCTTGTGCTACCGGGCTGGCCCCTATAGAACATTTTTTTAATGACTACCAGAAAACAACAGAGCCATCATCTCTATTCATTTTCTTCTACAATATTAGAATTTCCGTGACTAGAATTATTAATTCTACTGCCCCTGATGAATAGCTAAAGCCACAGCGGCAGATCATTCCTTCTGCAGAATGTGGAAGTCTACAGTCTCATTTATTTTGCTACATGCCCTAAGAATATGATTTTTTAAAAAAGTGTTACTTCTGAAAGAGCTTCATTGCAAAAGATATTTCTAGTAGATTCTTGGATTTAATCAATTGCCCATGATTTTGCAGGCTTTAACGAGAGAAGACAGAGAATGTAATGTGCATTTTGCAAAGGTAGCCAAAAGTGAGGCAGTGGAACATCAGCGACCATTATCTCGCAGAAGAGTTGATACAATAGAGGCAGACAATTAGATTAGAGCATTTTCTTTACCAGGCCAAAAGTAAAATTTTAGGGGCAAGATAATGCTCAGATTTGGGCAACAGCCAAGAGGCAAGAATCCTGAGCCAGCATGGCAGAACCTCGCTATAGCTGTGTTTGCTATACTCTAGAATTTGGAATAAGACTGACTCTTCTTGGAATTAAAGCAATGCAATTTATTTACTAAAGTAGCAAATGGACCTATAATGTGCTGTGGCCTGAATCTTACAAACATTCACTTCTTTCTCAAAAACTGTAGGGAAATCTACTCAGCTAGTCAGTCACTGTGAAGTTAGCTCATTGTGAGAAGTATGGCAACTTGTGTGTTGGGGGGAGAGGGAGCGCTGGATGATGAGTTCCAAAGAGACAAGAGTAGACAGGCTAGGGAATAAATAAAAGAAAAAGAGCCATGGTCGGTGTCTAAGAGTGCTCACCACGCAGAAACACACACACAACAACACATGTTGAGGGAGAATACATAATCCCTACAGTGTGCCTGACTCCTAGGAATTGCTTGGGGCTTTATAAACATTGTCTAGGAACTGCTTAAACTGCCAGATTTAGCACTCTGCCTACAAGAGATGCAGAAATGAAATTGTTTAGAAGCAATTACAAAGCAATATTTCAAAAAGAACAAATGAATACAGCACAACCTTAGCATGTAACTGCTGAAGGAGGGGTCACAGCATGAAGGAGTAATCAGAGTCAGATGGAATTAATCACCACAAAGTACAGAGGGATTCTGGCTGGCATGTTAATTCCCTCCGGGCTGTGACCAGTGCCTGCCCCACCAAGATAACTGTGTGGTCCTTCTCGCACATCAACGCGGAGTAACAGAACAGACAGGGCACCCAATAGGTGCTTGCCAAGAGCTCAGGAGGCCTATTAACAATCTTGCTGAGGAAACTGAGGCATAAAAAAAATGACCAGAGCATATATGCCAAGCTAGCAAGTGGCTACATAATATTGCATGGAAAAGGCAGTGTGCCAATGGACAATGTCTGGACCACAGAATCAGAAGGCAAGATTCCAGTCCTGACTCTGCCATTGACTAGCTGTGTTACCTTTGGGCAGCTTTTCATTTTGTAACTTTTTTGAGACTCAGCCACCTCAACTGTAAAATGAGACATTGGTATCAACCTTAAAGGTTTGTTGCAAGGACTAAATAAGATGCAATTTACAAGTGTGGTGTCTGGCACAGAGCCAGCTCTCAACAAAAGGCCAATGTGCTCTTAAGTGTAGAGATTGATACGAGTCTATTAGGACAACATAGGAACCACTATTCGTGGGTATTAGGAGACCCAGGGGCCAGAGTGCCATTGCTTACTGAGGATAGAAAACACTTTTTTGTCTAAAAGAGAAAGAGACAAGATGGAGCAAGTCAACGAAAATCTCAATTACTGTATTGCCCTGAAATTGCAGAGAATGTCCTATTTTTCTTCTGTCTCCTACATGAGGCCAAGGCTAGGCAAAAAAAGCAATCTTTTTTGCTGGTCCAGTGGCATTCCATTGCCAACACCAGTTCAAGGGACGGAAAATGGACTGCAGCGTAGTTGAGGAGGTATTTTGAGTTACCTCCAAATCCAAAGCATGTGGTAAATGCAGAGAAACACTGAAAGCTGAAGACAAGGGTGCCTACCCACAAGGTGCCAGTAGTGGGTAAAATGATGCCCCTCCCTAAAAAAAAATATGTCCATCTGAAACCTGAGAATGTGACCATATTTGGAAAAAGGATCTTTGCAGATGCCATTAAGTTAAGGATCTCAAGATGACATCATCTTGCTTCCTGGATTACCTGGGTTGGCCTTAAATTTAATGACAAACATCCTTATAAGACAGAAAAGGAGAAGAAATAGACAGGAGAAGGCCATGTGAAGTCAAAGGCAGAGATTAGAGTTATGCAGTCACAAGCCCAAGAACACCAAGGATTGCCAGCAGCCATCAGAAGCTAGGAGAGGCGTGGAACGGATTCTCTCGCAGAGCCTCCGGAAGAAACTAACTCTACTGACTCCCTGATTTTGGACTTTTGGTCTCCTGAACTGTGACAGAATATATTTATGCTGTTTTAAGTCTCCCAATTTGTGGTGATTTGTTACAGCAGCCCTAGGAAACTAAGACAGCACTCAGTTAGGGGAAAGAATAAAGTGGCAATGATTGTGGGGGAAGTGGACGGGCATCATATACTGAGGTTGCCCAGGAAAGTTATGTTCAATCTGCCCACTTAATACTTGGATTATGAGCTGGGGAGCAGTTTATGTTAAGTAAAACTCAACATAATTTTGCAATAAGAGTATTTGTCCTGTGTTTCAGATATTCCCAGAGTACATAAAAGGGGAGACAGAAGAAGAAATATTCCACATGGCAATATTCCATGAAATTAATTACCTGGGGGAATTTGTAGAAGACTGCACAGATTATGATGCTATAGAAAGAAGTAATAGTGCCTTTGGGGACTTTCTGGATGTGGGCTGAGTATCTAGTGGTCCATCTGAATCTCTTGAGAGGGTTGGTGAGGGACTGAGGACCCATTCTATCCATTTGTGTGAATGTAATCACATCATTTATACTGCAACAGTCTAGCCCCTACTGATCCTTTAAGAGAGAGTTTAGAAATCAAGGATTCCATAAAGCAGTACAATTAAGCCAACGAAAAAAGTAGCAGTTAGGAGTTGCAAATCTCTATACCCCGTCACTCCTTTCCATTCCACATGACACAGTCCTAGGGCATCCTTCAGAGCTCGCAAATGGTGACAAGAATCAGTTATCTCCCTTTCCGCTCACATAGGCAGGATTCCATGAGGGTTCATGGGGACAATTTGAATACTGAATTCTCTGTATTCCAAATGAACTCAGAGAAGCATATGGATGGCTGTACTGAGCTGCCTCTGGGCATTTTAGACTGATAATGTGTTCCAGTTTAGCCAAATACATCTTCAATATTGCTGTGAGTTAATGGAAGGAATCATACACATTTTCAAAATTTTGCAAGACAAATAGAAGCTTATTTCCCAGTTCTGATACAATGGATAGACCTTACGTCTTGTTTTCTCCAAATTTCATTTCAGAAAACAAGGACACCATTAACAAGCTCCCCATGGTTCTTTCTCCCCTCACCTGGCCAATACCACTTCCTTTCCTTCATTCCTTCCCGCTGTTCAAAGACAGAGAAGCCTGGAGGGAGTGTAATTAATGAGCTCAGTCTCTGAGCAGCTGGGGGTGGGTGGACCACTGGAGCCAAAAAGCAAAGTGGAATTATCAAGGGGAGGATTTCAGATCATTTGTTAATCTGCCTTTCTGCTTCTGGAGGAACAGAGCAGGTGAAAGAACAGCAGGATGACATTGGGCCATCATCCCACAAGAACTACATGTAGGGAGAAACAAAAAGACGAGTCCAAATGGGCAGCAGCAGGCACAGAAGGGAACAGAAGCAAGAATGCAAAAAAGGTTTAGGGGTCAGCAGAAGAAAAAGGCAAAAATGAAATAAAACATGAAAATAAATATTCCAGAAAGAAGTAGCAAATCAAGTAAAGAGGAAAGGAGAGGAACAAGAATTGAAGAAAAGCAACCTAAAGGAACATAAGCAAAGCTATCTAGAATCTAGATGGGATTGCAAAAAGCCTAAGACAGAGAGAAATGGAAGGAAGTGAGGACCATGACGAGAGTAGCGGAATCAAATATAAAAAAGGCTTAAGACTTTGTAATTGGGTAGCTTATGGAGGAGGAGTTGTGTCAGTCAGCTCTTTCTGCAAAACAAACCACCCCAAAAGTCAGTGGCTTAAAGAATAATCATTTATTCTTGCCTCTGTGGGTCACCTAGTGGTTGGTTCTTCCAGGTTGGGCTTGTCTAAAAAACTCTGCTTCAAGGTATGGGCCTAGCTGGGCTTGGCTTCTTAATGCAGGTTGGTCTCAGGTCTTTTCCACATGTACTTCTTCAAGTTCTTCAAGGACCAAGGGGGAGGGAGATTATAGCTACCCAGAGCAAGGTCTTTCTGTGGCAATGGTAGGCCTCAAGTGTCAAGCCATTTCAGGCTTCTGTTTGCATTACTTTTGCTAACATTCCATTGACCAGATCGTGTCTCATGGCCAAGCACAGATTAATGTGCAAGAAAATATACTTTTCCCATGGAGGTGGCAGTGAGGGAATACACAGTTGAAGAATATTCTAATCAATCACAGGAGTAAATGAGGAAGAATAATTGGAATGCTACTGCAAGAGAGCGGTGAGATTGTGGCGAGTCTGAATGAGGGATAATAATGCATGTATTATAGAACCAAGATACAACTACAGCATATTTACAAGGCCAAAGAACATAATACTCTGTAACCAGTATGTGAAGTAGTGGATTTCTACTTTTCCTCCTCCCTTATTAACTTGTGCTGGCCAAACACGTGGCTGTGTTAAGATGGGCCAAGCCATGGCCAGGTCCTATCAAAATACCATATTACACATTTATTTTTCCACTCATAATATTTCTTTGATTCAATGTCTAAGTATTGATTTTAATCAGCAAACACATTTATAGTATCATGCAAATTAATGTATCATGTAGAATTATAATGAATAGGTTAGCCTATAGAAATATTTTATTAGGCATAATGTATGAGATTTATAAGATTGCAAAGCAAGCTACAGTAGAATATAATCGAGAGCAGAGTAGATGGAAAAGGAAATGGCCAATGGCATGAAATTAGCAAGCTCTTGGGTCACTGTGAACAGGAAAGTAAAGAGAACATCACTGCAATTTCCCAAATAAATGTAATTAGAGAGAATCAATATAATCAAATTATACCAAAGTTTCTCATAAATATGCCAAATTATATAACTCAAAATGTGTCAGAAGGCAATGGGGATATCTAGGCCTTAGTTTCAGCTCAGTTACAAAATTAACATTCAGCCTCTGGCATATTCCTTCAGTTTCTTGTGCCTCAGTTTCCAATTTTGGAAATAAAGTCATTCTATTAGTTAATCTATAAGTTTCCTTCTCGTTTATACATTCAAATAGTTTTAATTAGACTTATACTTGTGACTTGATGCTGTGACTTGTGACTTGACTAAGGTGAAGTAGTCATGGCTCTGCATTCAAAGAGTTCCAAACCTAGTGGGGTGGGACACAAAACATATCATATGATTTTAACGTGGCAAGTGCCATAAGGGAAATCTTTAGGAGGCATTGGGAGGTCAGAGAAGAAAGAAGCCCAGGGCCATGGGAAGGCTGAAACATGTTTTGAGTCCTGAAAGATAGATAACAACCAATCAATTGAAGGGGAAAACAAGAGCATCCCAGGTGGAGGCAGAAACAACACAGGAATGGAGGCAGGAAAAGGTCTGATGCATGTGAGAAATCAGTAGAGTTTGAATCAGGGATTATCCTAGAGAAGAAGTTGAGAGTGAGGTCATCCAGATCCTTGTATGCTCTGCTAGAGTCAATAGTGAGGCATGGAGGAATTTTCAGTGAAAAAGTATCATGGTGAGTTTGCCTTTTTAGATGGCTCACACCACTGGAAGATAGATTTTGGGAGTACAAAGCTAGAGGCAGAGAAACCAAGTGAGAAGCAATTATAATATAATAAATAAGAGATGATAAGAATGCAAAGGCATTGAAGGTAGGGATGGGGAGAGGGGACAGGTTGATAAATACTTAGGAAGCAAAATTAAGGGAGATAATTAGTTCACTTTGGGACATGCTGAATTGACATAGTGGGGAATCCAAGAAGAGATATCAGTAAGCTTTGTAATCTATTTGTAATTATGAAATAGGAAAACAAGTTCCCTTGAACGACATCAAGAAGGTCTGACATGGCATGAGAACTGGGAAATGTTGTTTTCAGTGGACATTATGGGACATGATTTTCAGGAATTTCCGCTCTAGACAACAATATCCATGTAATTAAATATGGACTAATACATATCTATTTCTTATATACAAAAGTCAGTAGAATCACTGCTTTTAAATTAAAACCAAATTATCACTAGATTTTTCCAAATTGGTATTTTCAAATGTATAAATTTTATGTGAACTCTTGTATTTTAGTACTCTTGTTATTAGCTAGCAAATAATTGGTATTTTATTTTGTTCATTTGATTTGATTTTGCTTTCTGGGTCTATCTAATGTTAATTTACTCCTAAGGAAACGTCAGGGTTGAGAAACACAGCCTGACACACACATACGCATACATGCACACACACACGCACATCCTATTTTTCTTATTGAAGTCATCTGAAATAGTCTATGCCCCACAGAAGAAAGAGAATCAATACTCTCTTTTCATTTGGCATCTCTCTCTTGCTACTATGGGAAAACATGAAAAAATCTATATTACAAAGAGTGATGCCCCAAGACAGCAGAGTCAAGAATGCTCAAAGAGAGGAGGACTCACGAGTTTCCACCCAGGCACATTTTCTCCTAATACAAAAGAAATGAAAGAGCACAGGCCATGCACTTACATGTGTGTTGCCTTGCGGGTAGATGGGAAAAGAAGGAAGTGGAAAGATTTAAGAGAACTGATAAGGGTCTGAAAAGACATACTAGTGTTTGGGGGAAAATCATTCAACATTTGCCTTTTAGTTTCTAAGGAAAAAAAATCACTTAAAGGAGCAACTGGGAATAAAACAAATGCCTTTTGCCAGTAAAATTCCAACCACAGTATATCTGTTTATAGTTCTGATTCCAAAAGGGTCATTACTGAAAATTAACTTGAACTGCTAAGTGTAAGAAGGGTAGATACTTGTGCAATGTGTTGTGAAATTGTTTCATCATAATTTTTGAGATTTATAACAGAAATATGCAAATCTAAGCTAACCAGTTTTAATGAGTTGTCAACATCCCTATAATAAAGACTTTGCTCTGTCATACAGAAGTAAAAACCTCTGTTACTCTGGTAAAACTCCGGAGGAGCCAAGAATAAAAAATTGTGTTTGACCAAAAATATTCTCTCAGACACACAACTCAGGGTGTGTATCTATCTCTCTCAGAACACTGAGACATTCTAAGAAGGCTGAGAGTGACTGAGAGGTGGCGCACAAATTCTGTGGTATATCAGTAGAGATGGGTGACTCGTGGTTGAGCCTACAACTCGGTATGTCCCAATTAGTCCTCTTGTCCGTTGGCAATTTTATTCTGGATGGGGGATCTCTGTGCTTCTCAAATCTGGGCATGCTACAGAATTGCCTGTGGTGCTTTTTACAAATAAAGCTGTTCAGGCTTGACTCCCAGAAATTGTTGCAGTGCTTGAGAACACGCATTCTAAAAAAATAAAAGGCAAATAAAAAAACTCAATTGGTAATTTTGTTGCATAGCCAGAATTGAAAGCTAAAGAGAGAAAAGGTGGAAGAAAAGGAGGGAGGAAGAGGGGGGAGAACAGAAGGAAGGGAACCAAATAAGCCCATTTTGATCAATCCTTACCCCTGTGTATTGAGATTGTGGACTTATATTTGTGGACTCCAAAATTCTGGACAACACTGTGGTTTTGGCCATTTCCTTTCCATTCCCATACCTAAATAGAGGCCCATGTGGTAAGTATACTCCCACAGCGATCTGATGTGCTACATCCTGCCAATTTAGTAGAAGCAGTGGGATGCAGAAAGCTAGCCGATAAGCAGGACATCACAAAAAGCTGTTGCCTAATTCTGAACTCTATTGGAGTTAAGAGTTATACCCCAGTTTGGGGAATAAAAAGGAACAGAGGATGAACACTGATTTTAGGTAGTGGTGAATTATTCCAGAGTACAGTTTCAGGAGCACATGTCGTTGACCAAACTTAAAACAAAGACACACTCCTCCCAGGAAAATGTTCATGACCAAACTTTCTTCAATTTCCTCTAAAGGGTCTGAAGGTTGAACATCTATTTATGAGTTATCTTTACCGCCACAATGACTCTCTCAGCTGAGAGGGAACCTTGGTGAAATTCTCTTCTATTTTCCTTTTATGCCAACTGGTACATTGATTTATCTTACAATACTGGATAAACTTGTTTTCACAAACAGCAAAGCTGGAAAACTTTTAGGGCTTCTGCATCTCCTATGAAATATTTAACCACCTTTAGCAGTCAAGTCCTCCTCCTTACTTTTTCCTCCACTCAGATTGTAATATATAGGGATGGCTTTGTTGATTTTCTTCCCCTAGATCTTGACTTGATATTTTGGATTTGAATCAAAGAAAATCAATGAGGGTTTCAGTCTAAGCAAGAAATCTCTACATATAATAGTCACATTTCTTTGATCTAGTCATATTTGCTATTGAATTTCAGTTAGAAGTAGCTATAGGTTCTGAAAGAGACAACATAAATAAAGCCTCTCCCCTCACACACGCACCCCCACACGAGTGTAATTTTTAGACTGAAACACAAAGAAATAGGATAGATGGGGCCGGCCCAGTGGCGCAGCGGTTAAGTACGTGCCCTCCAATTCGGCGGCCTGAGGCGTTTGCAGGTTCAGATCCCTGGTGTGCACCGACACGCTGCTTGTCAGGCCATGCTGTGGTGGTGTCCCATATTAAGTAGAGGAAGATGGGCACGGATGTTAGCCCAGGGTCAATCTTCACCAGCAAAAAGAGGAAGATTGGCATCGGATATTAGCTCAGGGCTGATCTTCCTCACCAAAAAAATAACAAAGCAGAAATAGGATAGAATTTTCTTTTAAGAAAATGGCATTGGCAAAATTTTCCGGGATATATTTTTAAAAAACAATCTATAGTGACTTCCAAAGGTTGGCCATTAATAGACACCTCATTCTAGTGTAGGAAGTAAAGTGGCAGTGATCCCAATAATAATTAGGTAGTTGAAGCAAATATCTTATGCGTGCATCTACTTTCTTACCATTCTCACTTCTGCCCTCACTATACAGGTGTTTTTATTCTAGACCCCTCTTCTCTTAACAAACTCATTGTCCACTAATCTCTCCTCAAAAGTCTTCTGTTTTCTAGAAGAAATTATGAAAAATGTGCATGATAATTTGGAGGAGAGGAGTATCCTTTAGCACATTCTTTGTAGTTCTTGGGCTAACAAAGAAATCTTACTGGGTCTGCAAGTGTTAACCCAATAATCTAAAACAAAATGAAGAAGCTGTCATAGTTTGGGTTCCCCACGAAGCTGACTCTGAAGTGAAGACTTGCATGCAGAAAATAATGAGGAAGTGCTCTTGCAATCAAAACCCATAGATGGGAAGGGAGGGAAGTAAAATTGGGCAGAGGATTAAAGTTGAGCTGTGATACAGTCTCAAAGGAGGCTGTAGACAACTATGGGTGTCTGAAATTAACATGACCTTTCAGAGGGTGTGAGTTGAAGCAAAGGTGACAGGAATTGTCCCCCCAGGTTGTCAGTCATTGGATGTGGGCCAACTAGAATGAGGGCATGGCCTTGGCTCTCTTCAGCTGAGGCAGTGCCTGTAGGGGTCGGTGGTTGAGGCTTCCTGCCCTACAGCACTCCCAGCACTGTGGAGAAGTGTGTTCTACATTCTTAAAAGAAGTGGGGGATCTGGGTCATGCATCCCTGCATCTACCGCATTATCTTTAGTAATTCACTGATGACTGAAGAACTCAGACTGTTCAGGTTCATCTGCGAGCAAATTTACCTGGTCTACCATGCTGCACTTTAATGAAAAGGATGAATGAGCCATGCGTGAGAACATTCGTTGCTTTGTTATTGCTGTCTGGAGGGCTGACAGCCAGTCAACTGATAGTAAAATAATCAATTATCAATGGATATTAGGCCTTGAAGAACTCTTCTCCAGGGACAGGTTAGTGTTAAAATCCAAGAGACAACTATTTAATTATGTCTTTTATTACCATCTCCATAAGAACAAAATGTGATTATGTATTTTTGCATGTAGATATGAACTTAAATTTACTTTTTTTGCTCATTTCAACTGAGGTTTATTGACAGAGCATATGCTATCTGGAATGGGTGACTGGGTGCACAAATTTAAGTGGAGATGTTTTTGACTGCTTGAGTTTTCTGCAAAAGGAAAGATAGAAATGCAGGCTTTACAAGAAACATCCATGGGGGAGCCGCTGAGAGGTGTGAAAAGATGGGTGCTGTGCAACTTGGATGGTCCAGTGGCCAGCTTCTCTACCAATGATGGGGCCTGGCAACTGGAAACCCAGTGAGGCTGAGGGTGTTATTATAAGAGTGTTCAACAGAAGGGAATAAATATGGATCCTGAATTGAGTTACCTTCATGTATTTAATCCTTGATTCAAATTTTTTAAAGTTATCAATGTATGTTTCTTGCTGCTTCTGTCATCCTGTGGTTAAATATTCATATTAATGTGATGATGCCTGGCCGAGTTGCTATGTGATGGAGCTGAATGAGAAGAGTCCTGAACCAACACATTGAATGAATTTATTACAGAAAGCATAGTCAGTCGCAAAAACTGAAGCCTTTCCCTTCTAGCTGCTCCGTAAAAGATGGTCAAAATGTCAAGGTTTTTCCAGCAATAATGTTTTTTGAGCTCCTGTGTTTATCCGTAAGCTCTCCTCTGCTACTGCATTTTTTTCTGCAGTTATCAGCATATTCTCCACAAACCTGCTGATTGTTCACATTAGCCTGTGGTATTCATCTCAAGAGCTCATCAAGCATCATTTGTCTCCTCTGAGCTTCTGATTTTTTAAAATGCCTTTACCTTCCTCCCCAGGTTCTTCACTAAAGGTTTTTCTGTAAGACATTTTTCAGTATATTGGACATCACACAACTATTTTGTAGTTTGGTTAGATTTCCTAAAGCTCTCTGGGAAGTCACTTGCCACTTTGTCATTAAACGAGCTAGAGGAAGAAGAAAAGGGGGAAAAATACATGAAGGGCTTTTTTTTCCCCGGGTTTTACAAGTAACTTTTTGATGAAGATCATAAGAAAATGATTAAAGGAGAACTGATAATGAGCAATGCAAAATTAAGATCAAATGTGCTTTGCTGGTGGCTTGCTAGCTGAAACAACAAAAACAACAGCAAAAACTAATGAATCAAAAAAGAAGTAAAAACAGGTTACCAGAAACTTGGAAGAAGAGAATGTGGAGTGAGTGCTGAAGCCAGTGAAAATGAACTTGGAGTCCTGATGCCCAGGAGGAAGGTCACCTAGAAAGACAAACCGCTTGGCTCCAGTGGCCCAGCCTGCCCTGGCCTGAGAGGCAGGGAGAAGTGCAAATTCTCAGGACTAGTGGTCGTGAACCACCTGCTAGGCTTCCGTGTGACGTGAAGGAGGCGCCATCGAGGGCTGCGTACTGAGGTCTGATTTGCAGCTTTTCCTCATCTGCTGTTTCTCATTCTTCTCACCTCTGAGCTTTTTCTCAGTATTGTGGGTATCGCCCCAGAGTTGGCAGCCATAGGGAGAGACAGAGCCATTGAAGAAGTCTGACCGCTTATAGGGGGTTCTGGAAAAGCTTTCAATGGGGAAGGTGTCTGAATTGGCTACCTGGAGTTCTTGGATCTGTTGTGGTTCTTATATCCCTGGCTAAGCCTGAGTTCATGAGGGAGTCAGGTCGTCTGAAATTGCATGATATTTTTAAAGTAATTTTCATGCAGTTTTTCTGTGCAAACAGAATGCCAACAGAGAAATTTTAAAATTTAGACATTTTGGTTCCTACACTACTGCCAAGAGTAGTGGCAATTGTGAGGACTGTATGGTGTTTCATGTCAATTTTCTTTCATCAGTTTATTTGGTTCTCATTATTATTCCCTGATATTCCCAATTTGTGGATGACAAGACAGAGAACTCAGAGACGTTAAGTGGCTTGCCCAAGACCACTTTGCTGGAGAAGTTTTCCAGCTCAGCAGAAAAGCTACCTGAGATAGTTCTTTCGATTTTAACATTGCCTCACGTGGGCGACAAGGGTAAAGCGATCACAGGACTGAATATTTGGGAATGATTTTAGTTTCAACAATTTAAGCTGTTCTTTCGCACCGCTGGACCAGGTACCAAACCATGTGTACCCACCTTTAATTTGGAGACTCAGATCCCTGCAGATATATATGACCCCATCTCTGGGCATTTTTAAAGGCATTACAACCTAAATGTAACCTGACTACACAGGAACAGAGGAAAGAGTTCACTTAAGGTTGCCACTTAACATACGGGTGTCTTGACATAAGTACAGCCATGTTTGGCCACTCCATTGACATACAGCCACCAGCACAAAAAGAAATATAAAAGCTGCTTTCTGCGTGGTGGGAACTGGCCCTTCTCCCATGGGGCAGACTGGCCATCTGTGACGGGCTGGGACGATAAGCAGGGTAAACAATGCACTTACACAACTACTGGGCTGGGACGATAGCCAGGGGCTCGGGGGGGCGCCCTCAGTGCATGTACGTCACTGATAACCATTTGTGCGTGGGAACACTAGATGCTTGCTCTGAAAAAAGCTTGGTAACTGCTTACTCTGGAAATTATTGATGCTATAAAAAACTGCTGGAGACTGAGACCTGGTGAGAGTTCCACCTGTGGAAGGGACGCCTTGCCCAGGACGTGTGATTCCCGCCCAGCCGTGTCGATTGACAGCACTCTCCCGGCAGTGGGGCGTGGATATTGTGAGTAATTGATTTATTGTGAAGTAATTGATCTGAGGTGTTCTCTTTTTGGTCAACCTGGTGTTTCTCTTTCCGGTTGATTTGTGTCATTTCCCTTCAGTCAATCTGGTGTTTCCCTTTCCGATCGAACTGATGTTTTTCCCTCTCATTATATGACCTATTTGAATCTGCTGCTATCTCAGCCGATGTGGATGTTTTCCCTTTCCAGTCGAGCTGGTGTTTTTTCCCTCTTATTATTTGACCTATTCGGATCTGTTTGCGGACTATCGCCTTTACTATCCTCTATATAATAAAATATACCTTCAGTCCATTTGTTTGGAATGGAAAGTTTCTTTCACATCTCCGATCAAATCCCAGAACCTCTCATAACAACAGCACACCCAGTTAAGTACAAATTTCAGATAAACAATGAATAATTTTTTAGTATGGATCTGTCCCATGCAATATTAGGACATCCTTATATAAAAATATAGAGTGTCTTGTATTTTTATTTGATGACAGGATTTATCTGGCAACCCTAGTAAAAAGTGTTAACCTCAAACCTTCATTCTGGTCAGCCTGGAAATTAGTTTCTGTCTGGTCCTACGGTGACAGGAAGTGTGCCCACTTTGAGCTGATTCTCCATCTGGATGTCCTGACCCAACCCATACTCTTCTGCCCAGTTCACTTCACAAAATGTATATTCCAGGTAACTCCTCTTTAGAACCCTGGGATCTCACTTTCCAGATCTTATTATCACCATGTTCCGGAGCAGTTCCCATGCTGGGAAGAAGATCCGAGCGCTGGCTGGAGGGTTGGGCAGGATGATATCAGCCAGGCTTCTGAAAGTGTTACCTTACGTTGAACAGACATAGCTCATGGGATGAAACACAAAGCAACTTAATTTTTGTCTCCCACTATCCCCTGAAGATAATTGTTTAGAGAAGGACATTCTTACTCTGTCTCAAAGAAGTTCTGTGGATTCCATGACATTACTGATTATGCTTAAGAAATAAAATGTCTCAATGACACTTTAAGTCATCAGATATAGTATTGTCTCCTAAAATCTAGACTGTTGATTCCTATATAACAGTCAAAACTTCAAATGTGATTTGAAGTAAAACCTCTCCTTTTTGCTAGCTGGGGCTTTTTACAGGTGGGAAGCTGGGGAAATGGGGTGTGGTCAGCCTTCTCTCCTTACCCCTCCTCTCTTCTCTTGTAAAATTTAGGTTCTGATGCCTTTGGGGTCAAAGAGAGGGGAGGAAGCAGAGGTCAGAGAGTCTTTCAAAGAACACATCCAAATACATGATTACATCAAACATAGAATGTTTAAAGTGGGGGTGGGGTGGGGAAAAGGGGTTGGTTATGGGATAAGAAGGAATTAAAAGATGAATTAAGCTAGAAGTCCCTTTCATAGTGAGCCAAGAAATTAGGTGTCTGAATATCTCAACCCTCTGTATCAACAGACAGACAGACAAATAGACAGAGAGACAAATGAAAGGGAAGTAACACTTAGTGAGACAGCCTACTTTTTACAGATCCTGTGCTAAAAGCGTTATATTCAACAACTCATTTACTTCTTATATCAGCTGCAGAAGAAATGTATGGCTCTCCTTATATCCCAAATGATAAAGAATGGCTCATAGAGAGGAAGCAGTGTGGTGGTGTCTCACTACTTGTATGGATCAGGGCAGCCCGTCTTCCAATGCCCAAGCTCTTGACACTGTTATAAACTGCCTTGCTGAAATCTCTTCACAAGGATGGCAGTGCTGACCACAGAAGAGCACACACACAGGGATAGATGTGTGTATTGTGTTACCACAATGCCACAGCTGTAGCACCGCTTGGCCATTATTGCTCCTTCTGTGGGCTGTACCACCCTGTACCACACAGTAGACCTCATAGTCGGGGGCAAAGAAGGGCCAGCCACACACAGCATCAGGAAGTGGCTTCCTCCAGCCTTTATGAAAGATGCCAGATGCCTCCTATTGTGTGTGCTACAAACGAGCTGATATAATATGAAATATTTAAAATGTAGGCATGCTGATCCATGTTCCAAATAAAAAAAATTCTGCTCTCAGAAAAATGAAAAAAATCTACCAATAAAGGAACTGAGAAATAGGCACTCAGGTAGAAGTGAAATACTGACACAATGCCAATTTCAGCTTAAGAAAATAGACCACCTCTTGGAGGGTGAAATTTTCATACCCTCAGGCATTACTCCCACAAAGTGAGTGTGGAGCTGATGCATGTGGTCTTAATAAATCTTATTCCGTATTCCTTAGATTACTATGAAAATAGGGTTATAAGAAGTGCCTCTTATGAACACAGGGACTATTGCAAGTAATTAGAGGGAAAAACAATAATGCCTGCCTTTGTTATGAGGGTAGTTTACAATTAGCAGTAAATGCCAGTGTGCCAATATATGTAGTAAGGGACCAGGCACTAGAGAATTTGAGATACAAATCAAATTTTGCAAGCGGAAAAAAGAAAATGGCAGTACCTCATGTTATCAGCACTTCTCATTAATAACACTGGTAAACACCAGAGTCTCATCCTAAGAAAGGAAAGATTAAGCCAGTGTGCCTTATCAATCTGCTGTGAGAGACTCAAGGTGTCAAAATTAAGTCCTGCAGGGTCACAGTGTGAGATGAGGATAATGTGCAAAGACAGCCCAAGCATCAATATTCCAAAAAGCAACAGGATAATTGCTTCATATCACGTCTAACACACAATGATAAAGAATGTCAAAGTAATTACTCCTAGGATACCAGGGACCGCCACACAGCAATTATCATCGAGGCCTGGCTTGGTTTGTGTGCTCTTTGTCTCTCTGGCTGCTGCTGCATTACCTCCTTGCAGACAAGTCACTCAGATTTGTAGATTTAGGTCGGAGGGGCACAAGGGTTCCTTCTGAACTATAGAGATCGAAGTGCTCCAATTTAAAGTTCACTTCATACTGGTAAAAGCTCGAATCCACTCGACAAAGGCTGACCAGAAAAGGAAGCTTTGAAAAACGAATGTAGACCTACACGTATACTTTGGATTTTTTCAACTTTCTCCCATTATCCCAGTATACTCTATTCCCGAGATTTTGAACAATGAAGACAATTGGGACAATGGCTCTAAATAAACGATGTTTTCAGCTTTGCCATGGAAAAAGAAATAAAACTTTAGGGAATTAGAGAGCTTCCATTTCATTCATTCTCTCCCTGTCATAATTTTCTGGATGGGGATCACGCTACCTGTAGAATTCATTACAGAGAGCTTCTGCAAGAGTTAGCAGCAAGTAAAACAAGGGAAGGAAACAGAATCTCTTATGACTGTCAGCTTTAAATTAGCATCTCTGGTCCAGTCTCAGGGGTAAACACGATCAGAGCTTGTGGCATATACAGTCCATGGGTTATGTGTTTTCCTGTTTTCAGACTAAGGGCCAACTCTGCCTCTACTTTTCTCAACGTCAGCAGAAACACGCAACTCCTTGAAATGGTCATCTCTTACCTGAAATAGTCAACAGCTGGCTGTAAAAAAAATTTTTCACTCATATCTGCAAATCTTGGCTCTCTCTTAGTAATAATTGTAATTATTTATTGAGCAGTTACTGTGTACCAGGCATCGAAGTACTTTACATGTATTTACACATATCATGCCATTTAATTCTCAGCCCTTCTCTGAGGTCTTATTATTACCCCCATTTTATAGATAAGTACATGAGAGCATTGGAAGTCTTAGTTACTGGGATGCTTCACAGCTACTAAGTAGCAACGCCAGGATTTAAACCTCAGAAGTCAGACTTGAGAGACATTAAGCTTGAGCGCGATGGAAGAGTACCCCCATGACAACATAATGAATCAACTGACAGTTGACAAATGACAACCAATTGACAAAAAATTGACTGTTCTTTCTAATGCTCATCAAGTGTTTTACAAATCAGCTAGTTTGAAAGTGCTGCACCAAATCCGCTTTGGTCTAGCTTTGCAATTCATGTTATTGTTAAAAAAAAAAAAAAAGAGAAAGGGAGGCAAAGTAAGGTTACCCAGAGCCTACAGACAAATAGAAGCTTAGTTTAATTTCCTGTCATACAGATAATTAGGCACCAAATAGGTCCCTAAGGTAATTAAAAAGATAATAAACCTAATGAGACAAGGGCTGCATCCGGGTTAAAGAGGAAAAAATAAAAGTCATAAATCACTAGCAAATTATGAATTTCCCCAACAGGTGGATCGTACTTGTTTTAACAAAAACATACTGGCGTTCCTCACAATCAGGAGTTGAGCTCCAAGTCAGCTGTGAATGGCCCAGCATCATTGTGAGCAACAATGATTCAGTTATTATCTCCTCATGGGACAGAGGGACTGTGAAAAATTCCCTGAAGGCTGAGGAATTGAAGAGCTGTGTCAGGTTTCTGGCATCTTTGTGCCACACCAGTTACCGAATAAGCACAGGGAGATCCTCTGAGGCACCTGGACTAGTTGGAAAGCCAGGCTTCACGGGGGAGAGGAGCCTCGTTGCCCATCCACATTTCCTTGAGGTGAGGGAGAGGCCCCAGGAATAGGAGGACCCGAGGCTCACATGACCACTTTCCCTGGACTTGCTCAGACCTGGCCATGCCATGTCCCCAGCTGGTGACAGCATTTCTCCGTCTGAGGCCCGGTGATAACATACCATCAAGGTAGGGCTCAAAGCCTCTTAGCTACTAACCTAGACCATGCAGACCATCAGTCCTCCATGATCTTGGTGGTCTGAGCTGAAAAATAAGACAATTTCCTGTAAAAGACTTACATATCTTTTTTTCTTTAAATCAATTTCATGATTTAAGTTCTTAATTAGAAACTCATGTTGACTACTTTAGAAAATGAAGATTCAAATGAAATAAAGACAATGAATAGAAAATATACATATGATAAAAGAAATGGCCAAAAACATTGCTTAATGAGATCTGAAGCTCGGTGCACAGAAAAAGCTCCAAATAGGGAGTTGGAACACCAGGGTTTGAATTCCAGCTGTGCCACTCACTGCTGTGCCACTGCAGACAAGATACCTAATCTCTCTGGGCCTTTGTTTTCTTCAGCTTTAAGAAGGAGATAAAAATTCTTGCCTCATGGATTTTTGGGAAGATCAAACATAAAACCTGGGGAAATGCCTAGCATGCTGTCTGGCACATAGTGAGTTCTCAATAAATGCTAGTTGTAGGTGAATCTAAAGCAATGCCCAAAGTAACAACATTAATAACACAAACGACCACAGGTTCTATATTGGAGAAATCTATTCCATCTCTTTACCAAGAACTAAATGTCAACTCTATAATATACTAAATATTTATATTTTGAAGGCTACTTCTGGATTTTTTACTGTGTCTATTCATGGTCTAGTACCACAATGTTTAAATTATTATGGCTTTATAGTATATTTTAATATTGTTGATGTTAGTCCTTCCTCATTACTCTTGTAGAATTTTCCTGGCTAAACTTACTGGTATATTTTTCCATGTGCACTCTAGAAATAGCATCTTTAGGTGACAAATTCATGTTGGTATTTTATTCAATATTAATATTAATTTATTGGTATTATATCAATTTACTAATTATATCAATATTAATTAATATTATTCAATATTAATTTTAGTATCAATATTAATACTCAATATTAATAATAAGTTCATATTGAATTTATTTCTAATTTAAATAAAATTAACATTTTTATGAAGTTGAGCCTTGACATTCAAGAACTTTGTATCTCTTTCATTGGTTCAAGTCTTTCTTTGTACCCTCAGGATATTTTAAGGTTTTTTTCATCTAGATCTTGCAAACTTTTAAAATATAGTTTATTTTTTAGTATATTATATATTTTTTGAAGTGACACTTCTGTGTCCTTTATATATTCTCCTTGTTTATTGCTTGTATACAGTAAGTTTACTGACAGTTTCACATACAATATTATACACAGCCATGTTATTGAACATTCTTATTACATGATAGTTTTTTTTTGCTTGATTCTCTTGAGCTTTCTATGTATACAATAATATCTAGACTACCTCTGGAATAATGGTAAATTATGGTCAACGTGATGAACATCTTTGTTTTATTCCTTTCATGGAAACGTTTCCAGTGTTTTCCTGTCAAGCATAATGCTGGCTTCTGTGTTGAGATCAGTGTATTTTATCACGCTAAGGAAGAATTCATCTATTTCTTTATAGACTTTGACCTTTGAGCCACGTAAATATATCACTTAATCAAAATCAGCAGATACAATTTTAAAAGAAAAATTCGGTAATGCTTTATCTCAGTGGCAAATGTCTGGCTCTGTATTTCAGGAGGTTACAGTGAAAGCATATTTACAAGGAGCAGTTTTCAGTGAGGTCCCTGGAACAGCTTCATTAGCATCACCTAGGAACTTACTAGAAATGCAAATTCTAAGGTCCCACTCCAGACCTACTGAATGAGTCTCTAGGGGGTGGAGTGGCCCTGTAATCTTTGATTTATCAATCCCTCCAGGGAATTCTGATGTGAGTTAAAATCTAGGACCCACTGGTTTAGCCAGATTAACAAATCAAATAGATGATAAACCCGGGCTTTTTAGGGTTATTAGTAGGGAAGAGTCATAACTGACTCTCAATTTACTAGCATAAGGGGCCACAGCAATAGGGTGACTAGGAAGAGAGAAAAAGCTTTCATTTGCCCCAAACTTTGCCTTTTGACAATCTGAAAGATACTCTCTCCTTTTACTTGAGTTGGGATTCCAAATTCTTGCTTCAATTAAATAATAAAGGAGAGATATTGTATCAACCTGAGGTTTCTTCCAGTTGGGAAGGCAGTGGCAGCTGGAAATCAGATGGATCACCTGGAGAGGTCAAGGGGCATAGGCTGGGCACTTACAGCATCTGCTGCATCTATTGCGCCACCTGAAATTAGACTGTGACAGTGTTGGCCTCTACACTGGCATATCAGCTTCATTATGAGTATCAGATTAGCAAGCTCCATCTTGGAAAGTATGGCACCCAATAGCACATCTGGTAAAGAAATCCATAGAAATTGTTATTCTTTTCAGTTGAGCAATAGCACTGTGAATGCTACATTCACAGGCCTGGACAGGGCAATACAGCCAGGGAGAGAGGTGGCATTCAAGGGAAAAATACTGCACCAGGGAAATTGGGGGTGAGGAGGAAAGTGGAAGCAGACCCTGAAGGCAATAACATCATAATTTTACCAACAGCCAGCCCCACTGCTCTGGGGGTACTTCCAGGAAACTGTTCCAGCCTGCGGGAAGGGAGAGCAGAGGAAAGTGGCAACCGCACCCAGGATGTGTATAAACCACCCTCGGGGGGCACCTTACACGTAAGAGGACATGAAGAACCCAGTCTGAGGTGACTCAAGTAATTAGTGGCTGAACAGGGATTTGAGCAAAACAGTAGAACCTCTTCACCCAGTCAAATTTCCTTTATTTTTATTTGCTCAGGATTTTTCTTTAGCTATTCACTTTATTTTTCTCCAGTCTCATCCTCAACTGTAATATTAGTGAAATTATTGGTTTGAGATTACACTTTTACTTTTTTCTAAAACACACGAAAATTAATGCATAATTATTTTAAAAACCTATTCCATAATATCTCTAATACCTTGAGTGGTAAGCAGGCAATGTTTCTGCAAAGCCAGCTCTATCATTTGCTTTCTTTCTATTACTGCAAAGATCTACACAATAGACCAGAAGTTCTTAAACTGTAGCTTCAGTTAAAATAGACTGTGGAACATTCTAAAAATGCACATATACCTGATCCCCATCCCCAGAAACTCTGATTTAGAAGGACCCCCAGTAAAATCCAAGCGATTGAATTTTTAACAAGTATCCCAGGTAAATCTCATGAAGTTGCCTCAGGGCACTTAGAGGTATGCTTCTATGGGTTAAAAAACTTTGGAGTAATTTGAGAGATCCTTTACGGAAATATCCAGACAGAAAATTGCTCCTGACCTTTAAAATTTAATTAGTTGTTTAAAAACCAGGGTGGCTGAGGAAGTGTCTTCCACAAGTGTGGAGACGAATGATCCCAAAATGCCCAAAGCATGAAGGCTGCAGAGACTCTTGGAACCCTGTGGGCTCAGGAATGTGACACTGGGAAGAAGGATAGAGGCTTTTCTGCAACACAGCCAGAGTCTTAGGGGATTAAGTGGAAGATTACAAGACTACATGGGTTCCTGAGCCCCAAACCATAGCCACTAGGAAGAGAACAAAACAGAGCTGCTTTCCCCATGTTTCTCCACTGATAAGTTTTGTGATGACGCTTAGAGTCCTGATGAAAGTGGAGATTTGAGGGACGTTAGCCTTGATACCTAATCTTCCCATTAAACACACTTCTTATATTTTCTCTATTTACATTTCTCTATGTAGTCTTTTGTTAAGACCGCCTCTGAAGTAAGCAGTTGCAGGGATAACAGGGAACGGAAAGGACCATAGAACTCTAGTTGCATAGAGGTGTGGGGGGACTGTATCATTGAAGGCAGAGTGGGGTCTTGAACTAGGCACAAGAATCAAGGAGAAGCGGGCATGGTACCTTCCTGTACTTGGAAGGGATACATACATTTAGAGAGGATTTTTGAATAGGATTGATATGCACTCTTAGAATATATCACACTTATTTTTCTTTTCTCTTTCTCTCTCTCTCTTCAAGAAATGACATTTTGCCTTAACATCTCATCAACTCAGTCCCTGTGGCTTCTAGGGTGAACTTTATAAGACTGCAGGGGAAGTCAGGCAAAAGTAGAGGCCAGTTTCAGCAGTCAGAACTCCAGGAGATATTTTCTACTGGGTAACCAACATCTCTCAACCTTGACAGAACTTGATTACAATAGTTTAGTACTAAACACAATATCAGAACAGATCTTTATCCCTAGGATGTAAAGAGGTGAAGAGACTTGAACTGCAGTGTGCAAATCTTGGCGTTGTCTCGGGGTTTACAGAATACATCATCCTTCGCAACCCCTACTTCACACTGCAGCAAGATACAATGCCTACTATCTAAACAACCAGAAAGTGAGTGAATTCTTTAGTTTACAGCATGACATTTTGCTCCAAAAGATACATAAGAAGTAGGATTCTAGCAAGTAGACTAACTGAGTAATCAAAAGGGAGTTTGGAAATCATCCAATTCCACCATGTGAATAATTGCACATCTCTCACCAAGGATACGTAAGCTTGTATATGTTTATATAATCTGTATGTTAAAAGCAAGCACTCTCGGTTATGTATCTACATCCAAATTGATTTTTTTTCTATTTGTGAGGTCAAGGAAAATGTCAAGATTCTGTACGGTAAAGTATATATATATATATGTATACGTATACATATATATATATATACACACACACACACCAGGCACTCATAACACACCTCTCAGGGTCCAGCTGAGTGTATTCACAGACCAAGCACTTGGTGAATTCTTAATTCCTGACCACCTGACTGGTTGATTAACTGACCAATTCAAGGTAAAGAAATCAAGGTAGAAAATCAGTGACAAACCATGACGTCAACTCAAATCAACAATTTATCTTGTATCGATAAAAAAGAAGAAAAAATAAAGACTAAAACCCTGGGCTTTAGTTAATTCATCCAACAAGTATTTATTGAGCAACTATATGCTGGGCATAGTTGGTAAGATTTCAAACACCCTGTCTCTTCTTCTAGTTGAGGGAATAGATGATACACATGTGAACTAATGAAAAATTTCTTATAGTAACAAATGCTCTGAAATAAACTAAACTGGGTAACAACATGACAGGTGAGAGAGGGGAGCGGTTTTCCTATGGCGGTCAAGAAAGTGACACTTGAGTGGAAATTTGAATAATGGGTAGAAGCCAGCTATGCACAGAGCTGAAAGTAGGGAATTCCAGATAAAAGAATACTAAGTATAAAATACTTAAGATGATAAAGAATGCCATTTAGACTGAGGTAGGGTAAAAGTTACATATGTAGTGACCGGATCATATAGGGCAGAAGTGGGCAAACTGACCTACAGACCAGATCTGGCCCATTGCCTGTTTTTGTAACTACAGTGTTATTAGAACAGAGCCCTCCCCACTTATTTATGTATCATCCATAGCTGCTTTCACGCCGCAAGAGTAGAGCTGAGTAGTTTCGACAGAGACTGGCTGGTCCACAAAGCCTAAAATATTTACCACCTGACCCTTTATAGAAAAGTTACTGACCCCTAATGTAGGGCCTGGGTATCATGGCATGGAGTCTGGTTTTATTTTGCATGCAAGGAATAACTACTAGAAGATTTTAAGCAGGCTAGCAATAGGATCTACCTGACTCTCAAGTCCCATGAACACTCTGTGGCAAATGAATTATAGGATCACAAGTGAGGAAGCAGGGAGACAAGTTCAAAGTCACTTGCAGTATTCCAGAAAAAGATGGTGATTTGTGTAATAATTGTAGCAATGGAGTTAACAAAAAGTGGTTGGGTTACAAATATATTTTGGAGATTGCATGTATAAGAATAATTTATAAGACTAAGTTTATAAGAATAATTAGAAGATTGAGTTTATAAAATGACTTTGAGATTTTGGCCTGAGGAAATTATATACGATGTGCCATTTAATGAGAAGATGGTGGGAGGGGAAGGTTGGAGATGAGTGGGAAATCAAACCACTGTTTTCAACTGGCCAAGTTTGAGGTGCCTATTAAATATCTCTGTGAAATGTATCATAAGCAGTTAGCTACTTGACTCTGGACCTAGGGGAGAGGTCAGGGCTGGAGATACAAATTTGGGAATCATCAGTGTGTACATGCATTGAAAACCATGGGGCTGGAGAAGAAGATCTAAGGCGAGAAGATCCAGCATAAAGCCCCAGGGCACTCCAACATTTAAATATCAGGCTGATGATACAGAGTCAGGAAAAGAGAATGAAAAAGAGCACAAGTGAGAGAAGACTGTGCCAGTTATCAAGCTATTGACCTCATCTTCAAATTCCCCCTTGTAGTATACCCTGCTCTGTGATGCCGAGCGAAGACCCAGCATTCCCGCTTTGCCAGCGGCTCCCTGCTAGGCTCTGGCCCTAGGGGGCGCTAGAGGGAACATGCAAAGGAGTCAGTATTAGAAAGGGCTTGGGTTTTCTTTTCCTTGAGTCTTATCCCAGTATCATTTTATCACTCTGGCAGTGGCAGTACTTCTTCTTAGCAGCAATTTATTTCATTTTACTGTTTTTCCAATATTCATAGAATAAGTCTCATAGCACCCTGCTCAGCAATTCCAGCATCAGCACCAATCAGCAGGCCTTCCTCAGAAGTCTGGGTCTCAGCCCCAGGGGCCCCTCCTCTGGACTCAAAAACAGGAGTTCCGTCCAAGCAGCAGTTCCTTCTCAGAAGTCAGAGTTTCAATTCCTCAGGGCCCCTCCTCTAAGCTTCTAGGTTGAATCATTCCAACCTCTTCCCTCAAGGTGCTGGCTGTTTCCTGCAGTCGCTACCTCTATAATACCTTAGAGATCTCTTTTCATACATCTCAATGACCTAGTTAATGTTCTTTATATAAGGATATATAATTCTATACACTCTTTTCTGTTACCTAGTTAACCCAGTTCTTTTTTGTTAACTTCTCCTTATTAAAATAACTGGAGGATGTGCTGTCACAGAAGCCTAGAGAAAAAGTTTCAACAAGAGAGATTAAATAAGAAAGAGCCAAATAATTGACCATCCATTAGATTTAGCAAGAAAGTTTTGGTGACAATGATGTCTGTATACTGATGGAGTTGGGAGCCCGATGGAAATGATGAAAAGTGGCTGGATTACAAATACATTTTAGAGATTGAGTTTATAAGAAAACTTATAAGATTGAGTTCATAAAATGACTCCAGTGTTTCAGCCTGAGGAAATGGTAGATGGAGGTGCCATTTATAAAAAGATTGATGAGTTTAGGGGCCCAATGGGGTCGGCTGAGGAGAGAAGGGGAGGTGAGGAAGTAGAGATGACTAACATAGCAAAATTTAGGACTTGTGCAATGAATAGGCCACTGAGGGTTTTATTTTTTCAAGATCAGAGCTCTTAAGGCATGTGTGTAGACTAATGAGGCAGACACAGATGATACCAGGGCCATGGGGTGGGACAGTAAGAGTGAGGTTCTGGAGTAACGGGTAAGAACCAGAGAAGAATTTGCCTTTTAATAGAACCAAAGGCACTACTGCCATTGTTAAAAGAAGGAGGCAGAATGTGTGAATCCAGAGGCAGGGAGGTTGGGGGATGTGGTGATGGGAAAATAAGGTGATTCTTTTTTTTTTTACTTTATTTTCAAGATTAAAAAACCCATGGCCAGAGTGCCTCCAAACAATTTATATTGCCAAATGACTATTGTCACCCATAGCATTAACAGAACAGCACTTTGATTTCCAGTGATCACAGAAATCAGTATTCAGGGGTGCACAAGTGATAAAAATTATCTTCTCAACATGAGAATAAAGATATAGGACTCTCACATTCCGGAAGTGATGCGAGTACCCATAATTACCACCATAAATTTGCTGAGTACTAGAAATAATTCTGTATTTTCCTGTAGGATTTGCGAGCTAATAATAAGCAATTTCCAGCTGTGTGCTATGACAGCAAAAAAGAGGGTCTAACACCCTTGTAATTATATTTTCCATATCCGTATTCATATTAGGAAATACGGATTAAGATCTATCTTCTTAAACTATTTTTTCATTGTTAAAATCTCTATAGTAGGTGACATTTATGAAATCTGACTATATTGTGTACATTGGACTTCAAAAGGAGGACTATCAAATATTTTACTTTTCAGCCTTTTTTAAATACACACGTATGATTGTGAAACAAAAAGACTAACAACAGTGAGAATTGATATTTTTCTTCAGAGCAGATTCCACAAACACATCCTGAGGGCTCCCCTCAATTTGGCAGCTAAAGCTGCACTGAACAGCAGGCTTCACCATATGAAACATTGGGCCTAGGTCACTTCATTCTGCTTGACAAAATGAGTGTGATTGTTTGAGAATGACTAAATCAAACGTCTATTTCTTGGGTCTATTTTCTCAAACTTCAAATGTTCTTCTGAGTGTTTGAAATGTCACCACCCAAATAAAGGAGATAACTCTTTGGTCATGAATGCATGGTTACTTCTTGGAGGTATTGTGAAAAAAAAATTACAGTAGTTCCCTTTTATCCACAGTTTTGCTTTCTGTGGTTTCAGTTACCTGTGTCAACCGTGGTCTGAAAATATTAAATGGAAAATTCCAGAAATAAACAATTCATAAGTTTTAAATTGCACACCATTCTGAGTAGTGTGATGAAATCTCTCACCATCCCGCTCTGTCCTGCCCAGGAGGTGAACCATCCCTTCGTCCAGAGTCCCCACGCTGTATCCACTACATGTCCATTAGTCACTTAGTAGCTGACCTGGTTATCAGATCAACTGTCCTGGTATCGCAGTGCTTGTGTTCAAATAACCCTTATTTTACTTAATAATGGCCCCAAAGTATAAGAGTAGTGATGTTAGCAATTCAAAGATGCCAAAGAGAAGGCGTAAAGTGCTTCCTTTAGGTGAAAAGGTGAAAGTTCTTGACTTAATAAGGAAAGAAATAAAATCATATGCTGAGGTTGCTAAGATCTATGGTAATTTTTATTACAGTATATTGTTATAATTGTTCTATTTTATTATAAGTTTTTGTTGTTAATCTCTTACTGTGCCTAATGTATAAATTAAACTTTATCATAGGTGTGTATGTTAGGAAAAAACATAGTATATATAGGGTTCAGAAATATCCACAGTTTCAGGCATCCACTGGGAGTCCTGGAACATGTCCCCCATGGATAAGAGGGGACTACTGTACTCTTCAGGACAACTTGACAAGTGCAGCTTGCTACTGGGTGGGGCCACACCTGCTCAGGGCATCTCAGGCTTTCCATAACTCATCTCAAAGCCACACCAGTGCAGCTCTGGTCTAGGGAGACAAGATGAGGCTCCCGATGCTGCACTAGCATCCACAAGGGAACCCAGAGAGAGCAAGACAATATTTGCCCCCAAGTTGAATATGGAGATTTCTCTCAAAAATATGAAGGAGAAGAGTTTAATAAAACCAATTCAAAATATCTATGACGTTTAACTCAAATCAACATTATTTTCAAGTAAAGTTTCCTAAAATTTAATAGGAAAGCAACAATTCAAATGGAAAACAATGACTAGCATACATATATCTATCTATCTATCTATCTATCTATCTATCTATCTATCTATCTATCTATCTATGACGTTACTATGTGCCAAGTATCTTATTGCCAGGAATAAGATTGATGTTATTTGTTTTTTTCATTTTTTTCAATGTTAACTTTTCATTAAAGTTATAAAGTACATACAGAAAGTTGCATATCATACATGTACAGCTCAGTGAATTTTCTGAAATTGAACACACCTGTGTACCTAGCACAGATCAAGGAAAGGCACATTATCAACACCCTAGAAGCCCCTTGTGCGCCCTTCTAGTCACTACCCTCCTGATGTGATAACCTCCATCTCGATTCTAACGGCATAGATTCATTTTTCTGCTATTATATTATATATAAATGGGATCTCCCTGTGTGTAGTCTTTGGTATCTGGCATTTAGTTTGGTCTTTTAACTATAACTGGAAGCCCCTACAATTTATTGAGTTCTTGTTTTACTAGGTACCAGGCACTATGCAAAGCCCTTTACTTCATCATTATCACATTCAATCCTCACAGTCACCTCATGATTAGACACTATTATTATCTCTTTTAAGTAGGTGAAGAAATTTCAAGCTTAGGGATATTAATATATACCAAGGCACCCAGCAGTAAATGCTGGAGCCAGGATTCATGCTTTGTTTATCTGGATCCAAAGTACAAGTCTTTCCTATGCAGGCTTTCATGAATGTATGCAAGGCCAAGTGCTTGAAAATAATCAAGTGTGAGACAGGGTTGGAGGTAGAGGTGAACTAAGACTGGATGTGTGTCGATGATGGTTACAGCTGGCAGTGGGTGCATTGGGTTTGCTAAACTATTTTCTCTGCTTTTGCGTACATTTGAAATTTTCCATTACAAAATGTTAAAAAGAGTGAATGTTTCTGGGCACGTGCTTTCAACGTTCTTTTGCTTGACTGCATTTTCTTGCTTCTCTCTATCAAATATATTTTGCATTTATACTATGACATACTAAATAAAAGATTAAGAAAGTTGTTGATAAAGCACATTTTGCAACTCAGACTCACCTTTCTTATATACATAAATGTACTAAGTGTTTCCCTTCAAAGGTAGAAGCTGGAATACTATTGAAATCACAGGAACAGTCTGCCAACTGCTATGCATAAAACAATTTAAGCTGATCAATTTCCTTCCAAAATACCATCTCTTTCACTGTTACTACAATGTGGTAAAGAACTTCCTATGCAAAAGATAACTTGGGGAAATTACTGAGGGTGGATTAATTGGGGGGAAAATAAGTATTTTCTTAGAAAACTAGAGTCCTGAAAATCTCAAAAGGGTATTTCTGCATTTCAGAGCACATCAGCCAGTTGTTCCTAATTCAGCTCTAGGTATTTCTTTTCCACTCCATCTTGGGATACATTACATTCACATTGGAAGATTCAGAGTGATCATCAACCAAAGGTCAATATTTCTGTGTTCTGCAGCATAAGTGATCCAGCCTCTGAAAAGAAAGAAACCACATCTTGTGCAGAAAACATGGTTAGTCGAGCGGGTGGAATGTGGCAATTTCTGACCACCAGAAAAATGTCTTTCTTAACATGGACAAACAGACTCTGGCCTTTTGCAATCAAAAAATAAAATGGCTTTAATATGATGGAGACGCAAAGATAGAAGGGGAAATGGAAAATTTGAAGCTAAGAAATGAAGGAGGAAAGTTTCCTCATTACTTTCTCGAAACTTCAATTGTAAGGCCTCATCAGGAGTTGCCAGAACCAGGCTGAGGAGGAATATGACGACAAAGGGGCAGCAGGAGGAAGTACGTGGGGTGATGAAATTGTTTGGAATCCAGCTTGAGGGGGTGCTTACATTAATCTATGCCTAAGTCAAAATTCATGTAGCCGAACATCAAAAAAAAGAAAGAAAGAAAAGAAAAAGAAAGTGTATTTTAGTACATGCAAATTAAAAAATAAAACAATTTAAAGCTCCAAAAACATTCTAAATTTCATAACTGTTAGTTGTACGGCAAGTTTTGAAGAATTTTTGAGTAGATGAATAAGTGAACGAAATTATTATTTTAAAAGTGAAGATAGAGTCAATTATTGAAACATATTTTTTAAATACACTAAAATTAAAAAGGTAAAACCAATTTATGTTATGAGAAGTAAACATAGTGGGTATTTTGAGGAAGGAGGGAGTCATGACTGGAAGGAGACCAAAGGTCTTGTGGGATGCTAAGACATTCTGGTTTTGCTCTGGGTGCTGGTTACACAGACGTACTTGGTTTGTGGGAAGTTGTCTAGCTGAACACATATGATCTGTGCTCTTTTCTCAATGTATGTTATGCTTCCATAAAATGTTTTAAAAAGCAAATAATTTCAAAGTCTAGCCTATCTTTAAAAACCATGTTAAAAATGCCTTTCACAATTCAGTTGTAGGGCAAAATTCCCTCTCCTGATGAACCAGTACATTTCTTTTCTGCCTCCCCACAATAGCTAATGAGAATTAAGTAATTCATCATTTCTTTTTTCTGCCTTGGTTGCCACAAGGATCCGGGTAAGATCTCCTGCTCAGCTCTAGGACCTCACTTATTCTGTTGGTATATTTTTACCTCCTCCCATCCAGGGCTTTTACCTTTCTAGTTCTATTTTAATGATGTTATTATATATACATGTGCCTTGTATTACAAGCCAGCTCCAAATGCCTTTTGGAAGTAGAAAGAGTATAACTCATAAGGTCAAAATAAGAAAGTAGATCCTTATTTAAGAGCTTTACGAACAAACCTTGAAAGAAAAAAAAATTCTTATGTTGAAATGCTACTGATCACTTGTTCTTCAATGAGCACAATCTTGATTGTGGACTGAGAGAGAACAGCTACCTGTCTTTTCTAGATGAATACAGGGAATGGTAAAATTAACTTTGAGCTTATATTACAAGAAAGTTGAAAACATGTTATAGGTGCCTAAGTATAAAGAGAGAGAGAGTTAAAAGAAAACCCCTAGATATGAGAGGAATAATTCAGACTTTGGAGCTCAGTGACAAAATAAATAACAGTTGAGTCTAATTTCATACATGAGCTTTGTTAAATTAGAGTAAAATGGAATGACTACAAAAGAATCTAAAACAAATACAGCCATTTGCTCATGCTCGATAACTGGATTTTCCAGTTATGAAATTCATTTCATTTTCAGATTTTGAGCATACTGAGAATGGTCTCTTATAGGTTGAAACCACACCTCAATACAATAAATATATAGTTTGCCTTTTTGGAAGAAAAACAAAAAGTACTAGACTGATGCCATAAAGTCCAAGTCCTGTATGGGTTGGGCTATCCTGAAGCTGAAATGATAGAAATTTAAACCAGAAGATTCTATAGGGTTGCCAGAGCTAAAAATCCTCTAAGACATTCCTATCCTTTCATGGTGCATTACATTTTCTTCTATTCAGTTTGAGGAAATCACCTTCAGAGCTTGTCTATGTTCTTCATATAAAGATTGGGAAACTAAATTTTCAAATTCATCTAATATATACTTTCATGAAAAAGCCACCTAATATGACTCTACTTTGCAAGATGAGAGAAAACAAAAAGAGAGAGAGAGAAAGAAGGTCTTTGGAACATATTCCAAAATCTAGATGATTCCAGAGTTGTTCCTAAAATAATGAAAAGAATTAAGATCTGATATTTCTCTCACTCTGCTGTTTCACTAAAATTCAGCATGGTTTGTTAGACTAAAGAAATCATGAAGAAAGGCCAAGTATGCAGCATTGGCCCAAAGCGGAGACTACCCAGTGTCTGCAAATGCTTTGAATTTTATCAAACTGAATATAATTTTTTTTTGGTCAATTATGCCCAAAGATTAGTGGTTAAAGTAGCATTGCCAAAGCATCTGCATAAAAAGTATGCTTATTCATTATCCTCTCATGTGAGACCAATGTCCAAGGTTTATAAATACCGGAAATGTGTCACACACAAAATCACATTTAGCTGCATCTTTTTGATTGACCCAAAGAACTAAAGCGTATGAGGTATGTGGCTTAAGTCAAATAACTCTAGGACATTTCAGCTTTATTTAGCAGATAAAGTTTCTTTATTGGAATTATTTATCTTGCTGGATTTTACAATTTCTAGTGGAATGCTCCGATCCCACAGAACAACTACTTATAAGAAAATTCTTGGGCTCTCTTATCTTAGACTGTTTTCTTCTTTCTATGCCTTGATTAGAGAATTAAGGAAAAAGGAAATTAAGGAAAAATCTTTCATGATTTCTCTAAGAAATATTCCTAACCGACCATAGTAATCTTGAAATCTGCACAGGTATTCAAACAAAGGGCTGCTGTGAGCCCTTCCTACAATGAGCCTGCTTTTATTCTCAGGGGAAAAATACAAAACAACAATAAAAGTTTATCTTAATTAAGAAAAATACTATTCTGATTTGGCCATGTGAGGGCATATTATGCCACTAATAAAAAATGATGTTCATTTTGTTTTAAAATGACGCGGCAAAATATATATAGTCTATGGCTTAGTGAAGAAAATGAGAGAGGCTGGAATGAAATACGCCAAAACATCACAGTTGTTTTGGTAGGAGAACGGTGGGGTATTTCTTTCTGTGCTCTGTAGTGTTTTGCTTTTCCAAATTATTGCAGTGAGTTTATTTATTTATTTATTTATTTATTTTGAATAAAAGTAACCTTGTGGTTTTGATTTTGGTACTTTTCAGTTTATTGGTATAAGAATATTATTAGCTATAGTTTGTAATAATGAAATATGGATAAGATGTCCTTATCTATAATTTGACTTTTCTGTAGTTTAAAATTGCTTTTCTTGCATTTACAAAGTCCTCAGATGAAGGTTTCTTCCTAGGGCTACATCTTCCTTCCTCAAACTTTGCATGTTGCTTTGATAGTTTGCTGACTGAAAACATGCACTCCATCAATTTCAGCAAGTTGGCAACGGGTTTCTTTAGCAGAATTGCTTTTTAGATTCAAACATAAAATGAGTGTGGTGTTTCCATGCGTTCATGACAAAGGCAGTTATTTTTAAACTAAGAGCACGTAAATTGTAGTAAAGACAATATACTTTAAAATTGTATCAAAATCATTGTCTATTAGTATATGGTAACCAAATAAATGAACTTATAAGGTAAAATTTCCACATTCAGCTTTTCTGAGGAATTAAATAAATTAACCAGTAGTTCCTACTACATTGAATAAACCCTAGATAGATTACAATGAATGTCAGTGAAGTTTGTTTTTCTTTTCATATTCTGTTTTGTCAGAAATTAACTGTGAAAATTACATGTTAGAAAAGGTTAATATTAAGGACTATTTTACTTTGCATGAGTACATTACAAAAGGAATTAAGTACGGTTTTCATTGCAAATTTGGGAATAAAACAAAAGAAATTCTCTCTCTGTGCCTAGTGGACTTATGATTTATAATAATGAATACTGATTTATGCAAAGGTTTGGCAAGTGTTCATGCTGCTGTTTCCAGGAAACTTACCCTTTCCTCTTACGTGGGAAATTTGAGTGAATGTATTCTTTCAATCAACATTTGTATGTGAAAAGTCCCCTTTCCTATTGATTAAACTGGAAAGAGCTTCAATTTTGTGGAAAGGACATTTACCAGGATACAACATGGGTTCCTTTTTTTAAGCACTGTGAAGAAGTTAACACATTTCTCAAAGTTTGTCTTGTGAGTCTATAGCATATTAATAGCTGTTCATGCAAACAGGATACTATGGTCAAAGTAAGTTTGAGAATTCCATGTTAGAGTTAAACAGTGTTTATTATTGTTTTTTTAGCTACAGGATTTTTCAGAAAACTTAACATGACAGTGTCTATTTTTAATTTCCAAGAGGAGAATGTAGAATGCAGCATTTTCCCCAACTTGTCTGATCAACTTGCAGATTATTGTTCTAAGAACATACTTCAGAAAACACTAAGTCAATACGTGTTTGAAAGTTTAAATAAAGTCCCATTTCCCATCATCATTTTATAAAGCTTTAGAGTTAACCAGCCCCTGTTGCTCTGTATATTTCCTATTATCGTTTTGACACCTCCCAAACAAATGCCTTCTATAATCTGCTAAAGATAAAAAAGCACAATAAACAATGCTTAATTTTTCCCCAGTATGGAATCTTATAGAATCTAAAGAGCTCAGTAAGTTTATTTTTTTAAACTTAAATATATTTAATCATAAAGTTTATACCTAAGAAAAACTAGATGCTTGCAAGACAATTAGTAGGGTGTATTTTTCTAACAAAGTAAATGCTAAATTTCCGCTAAGCAAGTGAAAATTTTCAAAAGGAACACTTCTGTATACAAAGATATACCTGTAAAATAAGCCAAAGAAAAGGAACAAAGTTTGGGGGAAGATATTTGGAAAATAATTATTTCTGTCTCAATCTTCTTGACTTGGACAAACCCAAAGAGAAATCCAGAGATTATAACCATGTGATTATTTTTCATTTCAAGGACATCCAAACTGTTTCCAGCTATCTGCAGGCTGCCAGATGTACAAACAGTTCCATGTTAAAAATAAAATAGTGGCTTCAGTAAAAAGTACTTCCTATTAACTACTTAGACCTAGAATTATAGATCAAAATATACCTTAAGGGTTAAAGTTCTTCAGTATAATTTTAACTACCAGGGTTCTGAACATAGTATGCCAAGTCAGCAGGTATAAGAAAAGTTCATGATAATTGGTAGAAATAAAAATATAATAGGGTGGAACAGAGAGCCCAGAAATAGACCCACATAAATATAGTCAACTGAGCTTTGACAAAAAAGCAAAGGCAATACAATGGAAAAAAGATAGTCTTTTCAACAAGTGGTGGTAGAGCAACTGGACATCCACATGCAAAAAAATGAATCTAGACACAGACCTTACACCCTTCAAAAAATTAACTCAAAATGGATCACAGAACTAAATGTAAAATGCAAAACCATAAAACTCCTAGAAGATAACAAAGGAGAATATCTAGATGACCTTAGGCTTGGAGATGACTTTTTAGATACAACACCAAAGGCATGATTCATGAAAGAAAGCAATGATAAGCTTAACTTCATTAAAATTAAATATTTCTGCTCTGCGAAAGACACTGTCGAGAGAATAATAAGACAACCCACACACTGGGAGAATATATTTGCAAAAGACATATCTGATAAAGGACCGTTATCCAAAATATACAAAGAACTTAAAACAACAATAAATAAAAACAAACTAATTAAAAAATAGGTCAAAGACCTTAACAGACATCTCATTAAAGAAAATATACAGATGGCAAATAATCATATGAAAAGATGCTTCACATCATAGTCATCAGGGAAAATACAAATTAAAACATGATACTACCACACACCTATTAGAATGGCCAAAGTCTGGAACTCCAACACCACCAAATGCTGTCAAGGATGTGGAGCAACAGAAACTCCCATTCATTGCTGGTAGGAATGCAAAATGGTACAGCCACTTTGAAAGACAGCTTGGCAGTTTTTTATAAAACTAAACATGCACTTACCATATGATCCAGCAATTGTGCTCCTTGGTATTTACCCAAAGGAGTCGAAAACTTACGTCCACACAAAAACATGGATGTTTACAGCAACACTACTCATAATTGCCAAAACTTAGAAGCAACCAAGATGTCCTTCAGTAGATGAATGGATAAATAAATTGTGGTACATCAAGACAATGGGATATTGTTCAGCACTAAAAAGAAATGAGCTATCAAGCCATGAAAAGAGATGGAAGAAACTTAAATGCATATTACTAAGACAAAGAAGTCAACCTGAAAAGGTTACATACTGTATGATTCCACCTATACGACATTCTGGAAAGAGAAAAATTATGGAGACAGTAAAAAATCAGTGGTTACCAGGGGTTAGGGGGAGGAATAAATAGGTAGAGCACAAAGGATTGTTAGGGCAGTGAAAATACTCCCTATGATATTATAATTTTGAATATGTATCGTTATACATTAGTCCAAACCCATAGAAGGTACAACGACCAGAGTGAACCCTAATGTAAACCATGGACTTTGGGTGATAATGATGCATCAGTGTAGATCCATCAGTTTTTACAAATGCGTCACTGTGGTGGGGGTATTGATAATAGGGGAGGCTATGCATGAATGGGGGTAGAGGGTATATGGGAAATCTCTGTACTTTCCACTCAATTTTGCTGTGAACCTAAAACTGCTCTAAATAATAAAGTCTATTAAAAATAAATAAGTAAATAAAATTTAAAAGTATAATAGGGTTAAATGATTATCTAGGTATCTATTCTCTACTTTACATGAAGTAGTGGATATGTATTGATCCCCTACTATCCCTTTTGTTTTCTGGCAACAGTCTCTACTTTTTGATTTGATACAAACCAAGCCGTGGTGGCAGGTTCAAGCCATAGTGGTAGGTAGGGAATGTGGCCTAAGCAGTTCAATTAGAGTAAATCTCAGGATTTTTGAGGAAGCCAGAAAGGATTCTCATACTTTTCCTAAACTTGAGCCTGAGAAATTTTGAAGCTGGAGCTGCTATCTTGATTCAGCTGAAATGGTAAGGGCCAACGTGTAGTGGCTCAAAATAAAGCCAGCATGGATAATAACAGAACAGTGAAAGAGAAAGTGTGGATGCCAATTGCATAGTTTGAGTTCTGAATCCAGCTGTAAGTGGAGCAGGTCCTTCCCTTGGACTTACCAATTGCTAGAGCAAATCAGTTCCTTTTCTTGCTTGAGCTGGTTTGAGTTGGATTTTCAGTTGTTTATAACTAAAAGATACATGAAGTTGAAGTCATTCTATTCATTTTTTTCCAGCAAGATTGATCCCCAAACATATAAATCAGCCAATGCATGCATATTAGAGAACTTTCTGCTCAGATTAGTTAAAACTCTGTTTCAAAGCATAAACTTTTATACATAGCCCCCATACACCATGCTAGCATTAATAGGAGGTTTATACTTCTGATCAGCCAATGTCGAATTGAGGAATAGAATCATTCCAGGGAGGAGTTAACCAGAAAGTACTTTCTCATCCTTCCCTACAGTTTTTGGGCTGAGCTCTGTGTTTGAGGATTACTAGGGGAAGTCATATTCTGGTTAAGGCCTTCAGTAAGATTTTTCCTTCCTTCTTCCATGCTATGATCATGACATGACAACAGAAGAACAGTAGCCCTGGATGGGGGGACCCTTTAAACTTTTGGATTCTTTTTTTTTTTTTTTTAGGAAGATCAGCCCTGAGCTAACATCCATGCTAATCCTCCTCTTTTTTTTTTGCTGAGGAAGACCGGCACTGAGCTAACATCTATTGCCAATCCTCCTCCCCCTTTTTTCCCCCCAAAGCCCCAGTAGACAGTTGTATGTGATAGTTGCACATCCTTCTAGTTGCTGTATGTGGGACGCGGCCTCAGCATGGCTGGAGAAGTGGTGCGTCGGTGCACACCCGGGATCCAAACCCGGGCCACCAGTAGCGGAGCGTGCACACTTAACCGCTAAGCCATGGTGCTGGTCCCAAAACTTTTAGATTCTAAAATGCTAGTGTTCCTAAGCTCCAACCTTTATTCGTGAGACTTAAGCTAGAAGATTCTTTTGATAACTTTCAGATCATGCCTGCAGAGACTGACCAGGAGATCTATGAAGGATTTTGGGGTGAAACCACCTGTAGTTGCTTACTCATAGGAGCCCCAAGCCTGGATTTGACAATGAGGAAAACATTGTGGTAGAAACAGTAATGCTCAGCCAAAACCTCCCGTGCTGCCTCATATTCCCCAGCCTCCCTTGTAGTTCAATGGAACCACATGACTATTTCTAGCCAAGGGGCCAGAAACAGAAGTAGTATGTATCATTTCTGGAAAAAACTGAAGTGGTCCTGTCATTGCTCTCTTCCTAAGCTATGGAGTCCCTAGAAGTCATATTTTGAAATGATAGCATCACAAAGAAGTAGACCATTTGTCAGGATGGGTCACTGAGTAACTATGTTGAGTATATCTACTTGCTCACCAGGGTTAGATATACAGTGAGAGCAACAGATAAAAATTTTTTGTGTTAAGCCACTGAACATTCAGTGTTAGCTTGTTATGTGGCATAACCTAGCCTATACTGACTAATACATCAACATAGAAAAGAGAACAATGTTTTGTATAAAGATGTATCCTCCATCCTGAAAGCCTAAGCCCTAGAAATCTGCATTTTACTGGGAAAGAAACACAAAGGATGAGAGGTATGAGATTTCCCTGGAAATCTAAATGGGATTTTTAAAGTACATGCAAACCCTTGCCCTGATAGGGAAGGGTGAGAAAGGGCAAATCCACAGGAAAGATAGAGATTTTCCTATATAGCACAGTAGAGCCAGAGCCCCAGGCCTTGAGGCCCATGTCCAATTAATGTCAACAGGAAATTTATCTGCCCAAGTACACTAATGTCTTTTTGAATTCTTCTTCAGGATTCAAGAACTGGTGACCCACAGGCATATTTAGCTTAGTGCTTTTTTAAATTGAATTAAATTTGCCAATATTTAAGATTTAGGAGATCTCACACAAAAATCTGAATTTTCCGCTTTTCCTGAAGGTGAGGAGAGGTGATAACTCCAAGCCCACATTCTGACCTGTAACCATGGACTGGAGCAGAGGAATGGGCTGCTCCTTTAAGGGGTCAACATGCTTTCTCTTTGACTATGGTCCCCGTGCAAGCTTCACTCATGTCTTACCACCTGGCTTTTGTAGGCATTTGAGTTCATGGTTTTTAAACAGACTCTCTAGGATATACTTCTCCACTACTTAAAAATTACCAGGCAATTTTAGCAGCCATATTAGAGCCTTTAAGCTGTCACTAGAGTATCCTTTAATGTCCCACAGAAGTAAATCATTAAAGGGTATCCAGGAGTCTTGAAAGGGTTAAGACTCACAGACAATGTTCCTGATTTACTCCCACAGAGTGGTTTATATACTGCGATAATCTGGCTCAAACTCGAATGTGTTCATGGGAGTTATTTGCATTTTCTATTATTCCCAGGTGTTGGGGGCTGTTCCCTACATCCCATATGCTGGGCAACATGGAGGCTATGTCTGTGGCTTTGGTCCAGCCTCCTGGAATAAACTCGCCTGACAGGAACAGTCAGCTATCTACCTCAGCTGAGTAGATTATTCTCACTTTTCAATTATATATCCTCTTTCTCCTTCTCTTCATGAATGAAAGAGAACAATATTTTTTATATAATTCATAAAATGATAAAGCCTTGAATAAATTGTACTTGCCATTTGAAAAATTCCAAATATTTACTTTAACTGTGAATTGAAACCAAGTATTTTTAACTAGGGCCAGTATATTTAAATAATTTTCTGAAGAAAAACACACCAGTTATTTAAAGCAGAAGAAGATAAAATGTTGAAAAATGTATTTCTTTCAGTCATTAATCTGCTTAGTAAAATAGCAAAAGTACTTTGAAAAAAAAGTCTAGGTAGCTTCAGAATTTGTATTTATCTTCTTGATGGGAGTAATTTGAGACATAGGGTATACTTCGGTTTGCTGAACAGATAAGTGTAAGCAGACAATATTTTATGTAATACCAATATTTGAATAACTGTGTAAAGAAATCGTATAATTATGGCAAATTACTTGACAATTGGAAGAAAACTGCTTTGAGTGTGAGAGGAGACATACTGATAAACAGCTGAAGGTTTTCAGATCAGCTGCAGAGTGATGTTTATTCACACAAGTGATTATCTGAAGGGTATTTTATGGCGCTAAGCAATAAGACAGAAATAATGACAGTGTAAACTACTGGGAATGTCAAGAGGTGTCTCAGTTTAATGGCAAAAAATATAATGGTCGGGTGGAGTTAGAAGGAAGGTATACGATCGGAAAAGTCCTAAACACAGAGGTGGCAGTCATACAATGAATGAAATCATTTTCAAATTGGGATTGTATTTCTTTCCACGAATGAGTAAATGGATACCAATGAGTATGTTATTTTTAAGAACAAACTGCGGTGTGGTAATAACTTATTAACCTAATGGTGTTTGTTTCTCTACCTTCACCCTGGCTTGAAGCAGATGTCCAACTTTTTCACAGCACTATAGTGTTGAAAGAAGCTCAGAGATCACCTGAGTCACTTTATTTTACAGATGAGATAAATGAGGCCGCAGGGCTAACACATGGCAAGAAAAAGATTAGTATTCTGATTCTTAACTCCAAACATAGTGTGGCTTGTGTCACAGAAGACCACCAGCTTTTTGCCATAAGACAACATTGAAAGAATACCACGTAAGACCCACGACTGATTTACCTCTCAGCTGACAATTCTACTTTCTATACCTCAAGAAATTACACATAAAAGTATCTTACAGTTTGAAAGTGTCTCATACTATTTGGTATTTTATTTAATTGCTAAAATAATTATCTCAAGTGAATGCACACTCTTACTCACCACTTCAGACACTCCAAACAATTATCCATATAAGAAAATTTTACTATGAAGTAATCACCATATATCCATGAAGTTTGTTGGACCTCATTTATGGTTACAGCCATGTTTATAATGAAATCTATGTATTCAGTCTCAAAGTAATTTTTAGACTGCTGTGTGCTCACCTCTTTATACTCTCAAAGATGTCCTGGGATTTATTTCCAGATGAACATTTGCATTTGAAATGCTTTCTGTTGGAGATTGTAAGATGCAAGCTAGTTATCAGAAAATCAGAAACGTTTACAAAAGAGCCTGGTGAACAGTGATGCAGAGGCCATGGCTTAGCTCCTGGTGGATTCTTTCAGTGGTGGTTGCTCCATATTATCTTTAAAATATTGCATTTTTAAAAGCAGCTTCATGATGTTCCAGACTGAGGACTAATTGAACATGGTAATTAAATGCAATGGATCCTGTACATTGGCGGGAAATCCAGCAAAATTTAAAGATGAATTGTGGATTAGACAACAGTATTGTATCAATTCTTATTTCCTAACATGATACTTTTTCTGTGGTTAAGAAAATATTCTTATACTTTGGAAATACTAAATTATTTAAAAGTAAAGGGTCATGTTATGTATGACTTGCTGTGAACTTGTTCAGGGGAAAATATATCTATATATCAATTAGAAACATATGGGAAAAGTTCAAAATGTTGAGAACTGGTAAATATGGAGAACATATACTGGAGTTCTCTCCACTATTCTTGCAAGTTTTGTACAATTGCAATTATATTAAAATAAAAACTTGGAGGAAAAGCAGCTTCATGAAACCATTTTATTTTCACCTCAAATCATAATTGCAGGCATTCTTATTTGTTAGTCCTGTTCTGTTTTCCACATTTGTTGACATGGTACCTACAATTGCCTGCTAACACGCTTTTAAACCCAGCTGCGAAATGTGCTATAAGTAATGTCAGTGGTATAATAAAAAAGATCGAAAGTGGGTAGCAGCGTGAAAATATACTTTTCAACTTGCAAATGAAAATGGGAAAGTAGAGAATGCAGACTTTTTAAAGAGACGTGTAAATTTTTTTCATCATGTAAAAATTCTTTATATTTCCCCCAACATATAACTAAACAGTGACCTGCAGACATTTGCTGTCAAAAAGATATCAGTGTTACACTGTGTGTAGCAATGTAGACAGATAGCAACAAAAATGTGCAGAGGTTCTTAAATACACTATCTGAAAGTGAGGATGGTTTGGGGCTGGATTTCAATATACTTACCCCAGTTATCTTCCCTTTCACAGTAACAGTGATGGCAACCGACAGTGTAATTATCTTTCAAGGACTGAACTGGTCTAAGAAATATTCTTCTAGCGTGTCACACACTGTTGATATTAAACTGGCGACATGAGAAACCATCTGGAAAAAATCTGGGCATAAGGAAGTTTAGGGGATCTAAACCAAGCTAGGTTTTGGCTGATTTACTTCAGTTCACTCAAATCTCATTTAATAACATGAAATAACACACACGGAAAGAGGAAAGAAAAATGCGAGCCTTTGTTCCAGGATTGATTAAATGGAATCATGTGCAAGGAAAACAGTTTAAAGATCCCCTCATCCGCACCTCTGCTTTCATTGATCATTTCATTTTCCCTACTAGTAAGACAAACAATGTGCTATATCCCTGTCTTTCAAACTACTTTTTTGAGTGATTTTTATAGGTGTGTATTTCCTAAAAAGCACTAGCAGAAATGTGCAATAAAATATATTCTTTTATTTCTTTGAATTCCTACTACACTCTGTTAACTTGTTTATTTTGCTAAAAATGCATTTTACTTTTAAACTTAAAAACGATTTCAGGGGCCGGCCCCATGGCGTAGTGGTTAAGTGTGCGCGCTCTGCTGCTGGCGGCCTGGGGTTCAGATCCCAGGCGTGCACCAATGCACCGCTCATCAGGCCATGCTGTGGCGGCGTCCCATATAAAGTGGAGGAAGATGGGCACCCATGTTAGCCCAGGGCAGGTCTTCCTCAGCAAAAAGAGGAGGATTGGCACGGATGTTAGCTCAGGGCTGATCTTCCTCATAAAAAAAAAAAAAAAAAAAGATTTTCACAGCTATCTACTTAAGTGAAATATACTCTTTAATAGTTTTAATGCCAAGATAATTTATAGTCTTCCTTTAAAGACGGTTTGCTACATGTTCTTTCTTATTACGTCTAACGCTTGGAAACCTCACACGAAATCTGAATATAAGTGCAGAGCGAGTAGACTTTTAGAGAAAGGCTTTCCTAGGCCCTGATGGAGCAAAGTACATAATGCAGCATGAGCCTCCTGGACTGGGTATTAGCATCCTGGACAAGGTGTAAGTAAGGTGAGGAGAAAAAGAGGCACCTTCTAGCTTCTGAGGGTGGGAAGTCTTTGGTAAAAAGGAGAGGAGGATTGCATAGTATGCTAGATCAGTATCTCACAGTTTTCTCCATCTTCTCTTATTGACATTGATACAAGGCATGAAAAGCACACCTTTCTAATTCTTGTTGTTACCACCCAGTCTACAACAGATATTATTTTTAAGGGTATCAACACCTAGGAATCAGCATTTGTGCACAGTTGGGTGCATACACATATATTTGGCAGATCCTACTCGCCCACCAGTCATGGCATTGGCAATAAACAGAAGCTACTGATTCTCTTTTCTGATTTCCTACATCCACCATGACTACTTACTCTGCTCAAACTATGTATGTTTCTACCTATATATAACTTGCATTATATGGCGTGTCCTCAGTCGCTCTCTGTCACTGGCTCTCACCAGCTACATCCTAATGCTCCTACTTCCTTTTCAAGACCCTGTCCCTGAATTCAGCTGACTCATCTTATTTTATTCAACACAATTCAAAGATCTTATTTTGATCTCTGCCATGGACAAAACATATACATAAAATGCCAACTTGACATCAGCCTTACTCTGGAGCTATTTTTATAAGTAGTACTTCATTAAGGCCTACCTTAAATAACATCTCAATGATTAAAGATCTTAGAAAAGTTGTTACTGCTTAAAACATTGAGAAGGAAATAAATCACCTTTCTGTCCAGAAAGTATGGCTATGAACTCGAATAAGCCTGTAATTCACACCCACCCACACACACACACACACACATGCACAAAATACCTTCCAATATTAATTCCCTTTTGTCATGCATCTATAATATCACAGAAAGAGATATTTAGAATCTCTATGCTTGGATCTAGTTAAAAAAATATTAGGAGACCTGGAAAGTTTAAGTGCTCATATTCATAGCTGCTGGCAAGAAATGTGGTGGAAAATGGGACTTTTTATACTAATTAACTCTGTATTCACACATGGGTTTCATTTTCCACGTTTCATACTTATATGAAGGCCCCACATCACAAAGGGGTCCAGATCCCATCAGAGACAAAAACAGCTGTCAAAGCCTTATGCAGTTGCTTCAATATGGATAGAACTAGAAATATATCCAAAACTGGGGGTGGTAGGGGGTGAATGTGGGGCAGTGATTGATAATATATTATATAGGTAACAATGGAAATAATTAAGAAAATATGAAAATTAAATTTTAAATTCTTTATGAGAATAAGTCTTCTGTCTATACTCATAAGAAGTTTTCTATATTCAAAACTTCATTATGACCATCTTGTTTCCAATGGTAAGAGATGGGCTGGTCCCTTCCAGGAATACGTCAGGTCTAATTTTTATGCCAATTCAGCATAATCTTGACACACAAAACAGCAAAGAATTTTTTGCCAGGAAAAGTACATGCAGAACTGTTGGGAGCTACTAAATAGTCTCTTGTTCCACACGGGGTGTCAAGCAGAGATGTTGCAGTAGCTCAGATAAAACAGCAGTGTGCTCTGTTCTTATTTTAACTCCCTCGGCATCCCCCAGAGTTCACACTGCTACAGAAGAAAAGGCTGCAGCTTTTCACCACAGTACAGCTTGTCTAATGATAATTACTTATAAATAACTTAGCATAAAATAACAAAAGCCAAAGGCACTATCTAAAAATCCCTCCCAAACCTTTTGCTTCTTCTGATTTCAGCTCTCCCATTTATTCATTGATTCGTTCACTCATTTATTTTAAAAATTTGTTTGTTTTTCACGAAGTATAAGGGGCAATACTCTACTGAGGGCAAATGAGGCCCAAAAGGTTCTGATGTCAGGTAACATGCACAGGACAGTATTTAATTTAATCTAGTGGCACCAGGCAACATAGAGAGTCTCTAACAAGGTCAAAGCAAGTAACCTTTCCACCTTAGTCAGACTTGGCCCAAAATGTGAAACTTAGCTATTATGTAGGCACAATGACAACCTCAATACAACTTGCTAGCAAAATTCCAAAGCTGAATAAATCTACCAGTGCTGGAGAAAAGATTTTCTCTTATCTTTTTGGTTCACTTTGCACATGTCGTTGGAAAGTGGCAAAGCTAATTGCATAATTCATGCTTATTCCAATCAAACGCATAATGAGAGTAAGCGCAATTTACCAGCACTTTGAAGAATAAGGCTATTCAGACAAAGCAGGTGAAGGTGCTGTAAATGGACCCTGAATGAAGCCATTGCGTTGGCTTTCCCTTTAGAACACTCACTGCCTCCATGTCGGGAAGTATGAACCTCTGGATTTCTCTGACTACACTGAAAGTACCACAGCATTTTCTATGCTACATTCTCTTAAGATCCTTAAAATTTCTCCTTTCTTTGGGCAAATAATTTAAATAAGACCTAATTTGTGGCCTTTTAGATCTAGTCATCTTGGAAAAAGTTGATTTTGATCATCTGGTTTATTCCTTGCCGTCTGTCCAACGTATTCCCCTTCTGTTTTAAACATAAACCAGACTCATTTAAAGCAAAATTTCTTGTCTAAGAATAAAAAAAAAATATTGACATGTCGAGAAAGACCACGATCAGTCTTGACTGATCAGGTCATTTTTAATGATGAAAAGAACAGCATCTGGCGGTAGCATTGTATTTTTCCTTTTGAATGATTGTCATCATTATCATATACTGATATCTAAAAGATGAATGCATTTATTAATTCAATCTTATTTAATGTATTAGAATCTCATAAAGTAATTTTTTATTTTCCTTATTTTACAGATGAAGGGCCTAAGGATCAGAAAGATTAAAGAATTCACCTAAGTTTCCTCAGTTAGTTAACTACAGAGCTGAAAGTCAAACTTGGGTTTCCTAATTTTACTCCAACACACCATCTCTCACCTTTCACAGTTCTTCAGCCAGCCACAAACTAGGGGAACAGGCATAAACAGTGGAAAAACTTAGTTGTCTTTTTAAACTAGAGGAGATTCCCATGGCCAATCATGTCTTCAACCAAGTGTCTTGGAATTTGAGGCAGAAAGTGACTTGCATTATGCCTGTGGTGTCCTTAATTTTAATTACTTAACTGAAAGATATTGGAGCTTGAATGTGATAAACTATCATATCCCTCTAATTTCCAAGCCATGGATCAATTGAAAAATATATGCAAGAGTCAGATAGAGATTAGAACTTTAGCTTTCTTATTGGGAAGACTGAATTAGAAAATGTAGCTTGGACATAAGATCAAAAGTCTTTCTATCCATTGACCCCATGTTTATACCTTGGGACACACAGGTGCTGGGTTTGCAGGACAGACACTTAAGTAGAGAACTTCATAGAAAATTTGATCTGCCTCACCCGTTATCAAGCATTGCTAGTCCAAGAGGAGTGACCACATATGAGCAGTGACCCTTAACACATTGATTTCACTCAACAAAGGAAAATGGATCTATGGAGTCAGCCTCTTGCCATTAAACTAGTCGTTTCTCTTCTAAGGAGAGAAGCCAGAAAATGATTGAGAAAATTCAGCTCTTGTCTCTAATTCTTCCATGAGTTGGTGAAAGTTCTCTTTTTATGGGGTGGCAAGAATGTGGGAAATGGGTGAGGAGATGGAGCAGATAATTTCTCCATAAGTAAAAATCTACTTTTATCCTAAATGAGATTGCTCTTTTCAACATTTTAACTAAACATCAAATCTCTTCTATTCAGTTAATATTTATTTCATGCATTTAGCGATCTTATCCCAAAGATGGATTTAATTGAGACTATTATTTATTTAATAGTTTTATTCACTATTGCTACCAAATAGTTCTAAGCTCTTACCTCTCGTCCACATGTAAGAGAATCAGTTTGAGAACATTCAGTGCGTTATACCAAAAGAAAAATGTATTCCTATTAGCATAACATACTGAATGGTGTAGCTAATTAGGCAGCTGAGGCAGAGTGGTGTGGAGAACACAGTGGGCAACAGATTAGCGGGATAATCAGACCGGAATGACCCACTGGCATCTTTGGTGGTGGTAAAGTAATAAACTCTCTAGAGTCAAAATGCATCGGCAGGCCATGAGGGTCTTGCTTGCTTTATGTCAGGATCTAAGGAATTTCAATTGATACAGTAGTAGAATAACCATGGGCATCTTACCTGATCTGTGATTCTTCTCATCTTTTTATATCTTAAGTATGCTCACCACATAGAATTAGGTAGAGACTGCATGAGATATCTGAATAGAGTTTAGCATAGTGCCTAGCATATAGTAGGCAGGCACACCTTAAAATGATTACCCTATTAGCCCACCCTAATTAAAAGTGCTTTCTGAACAGTTACTTGTGTGAGAGAGGAGATGATGGATCCTACATGACATGGCTGGGGATGAATAAAGAGCAAAATGTCCTGGACTGTCCAACAATCATAATCTGCTAGAGCTCAGTAAGACCAAATTCAAACAAATAGCTCAGAGGCCAGGGGACACTCTAATAACAGCTGTGCTGAATTAAGCCCAATTCCCCCTTCCGTGCTCTCTGCGTTCCATTGTGAGCTCAGGGAGATAAAATCTGAGACCACTTCAGAACGCTCTCTATAGTAAACATGTTTGACCACAACGGGGGCTAAATTTCTATTGGCCCTTTTGCTTAGGTCATAGAGTGTCTGACTTGGCTGCTAGGGTCTCAGGCAACGATAGATTTTTAAAGCTCTGGTTTGGAGATGACCCAAGGGCCAATGGCAAGTTTCCTAAGTTTGTGTGGCTGGGAAAACCCAAAGATCAAGCTTAGATTACATTGCTTTTCTTTTGGTTTTTGTGTTTCCTGTTTCTCTTTGTTGTTTTTAAAACCAAATGGAATGCTTATTTTATTTTTTTTCCTCTCTCTGTATCTGAAGCATAGTTATCTTTTTCTCCATGCTATATCTCACTAATAGAATCAAGGGCTCTAACACTACTACCTAGTCAAAGAGCTAAAAGAAAGAAGTGGGTGTCCTAACTTGTATCTTGTTGTTCTAACTTGTATTTTATAGTATTGGTCTGAATTTTACTAAAGAATTTTACCTAAGGAAAACAGAATTGATTCTTTTAAGGAGTTTCAAAATTTGCTTACTTAAAATAGAGTGTCCTGTTGAATGTGATATTTGAATGAAGAAATGCAGAGAAGTAAATTATATTGCAATTTTTCTCTAGATGTGAAATAACAATAAATGAATCAGCACCTATTATTTGCATGTGAAATTCTGTGTTGCTGCCAGTTCCTCTTTACCTGTGATTAGCATATGACTGATTAATCCATGCCTGTATGATTGATCAGAGCTTGCCCTACTTGCAGTGGTCAAGCTTGAACGCCAAGCTGATATGAGTGCTAAGATAAGTGAAATTGAAATTCATGGGAAAAAAATCCCAAACAGTAAATAAAGTTGGAAACTCTATCTAAGGGCAAGAGTTCTTCCCTTTGTCCTGACAAGCATCAATCTCACAGTGTGGTCTGGATTCAAGCTCACCAGCTGAAACAAATCACTACCAACCAAGAGAGAGAAGTCAGAGTAGAATGAGGGTCCATTGACCAGAAATGAACCCTACAATGTACTCAGTTTATACCAACATTTGTTCTTAATAAGAAAACTGTAATCACATGAAAAACGAAAACAGGGACAGTGATTCTTTTTGGTAATATCTCCTAAATGCTTTTCTTATGTTCCAAAAAATGAATAGTAAGCATAGAGTTGGCCATGTGAACTATATTATAATATACAAGAACCACAGCTCAAGTAGGTCTCTTCCAATATTTTTATCATTGAAGAACCCTATTACTTTAAATAATGCATGCCATCTAACCAAAAATATATTAGTAAGTATAAGATTCCTGGTTACTGATAACTGGGCACTGTGAGTACCAGAGGTTATTTTATTTCTGAGTAAACGGCTTCAGTTTAAGCAAAGTTTCAGGAAAAAATAAGCCAGATGTTCGAGTATAAATCAAGAGATCCATGATTCTTTAAGTAAACACAATGCCACAAATCCATCATTTATATTGGAGTAACCAGCATTCCAGAAACATGTATCAGAAGTGAGCGAGCCTCTAGCACAACCCTGTACTCTGAGAAGCCAGAAGGTTTAATCCCCAAATAGATTAAACTAGACAGATGGGTAAAACTGTTTACGATGTTCCCAGAATGGTTGTTTTTGTGATATGCCTCAAAAAGGACACAGATGCATATGACACATTTTAATTTTCCTTCTTTAAGTCTCTCTGCTTCACTGAGCCAAGCACAGTTCAGAAGCAGGTTCGAATAAGTCAGGAATGCATGAGTTCCAGATAGCACCATTTATGACCTGAGAGAGATAAAGATCAGGGCAATGAATCCTGAGTAAACTACCTTCAAACCAAATAAACATGTTCTTCATTTGAAGATTATGCCAAGCTATAAATGTCACACACTTTCAATCGCAGTTAATTTACAGTTATTTCTAATGTCAAATTTTCTTGATAAGTAGGGTAAGCTCAGAGTATAAATTTGAAAATTCGTTGTTCCAACTGTCAACCTTTTACCTGTTCCGCGAGACTCTCAGTGATCTGTATTGGACGAGCAAAGGGCAGAACCAATCCATCACTCCCCATGATCAACAATTATAGTATGTGCCTTTTTTATTTTCCTGGGAAATGCTAGATCATTCTGGAATATGGCTTTAAAAGTGTATTAAACTATACTGATAAAAATATAAGCTAGTTGCAAGAAGAAGAAACTCAAATGAAAACATCTAGTTCAAATGACAATCCACAAGCAGGACAATTTTCAAATCTCATTTATGCTCCTCCATCTCCCTATTCTGAAAGAGGGAAAAGAGTGGATGGAATTAGTCAGGGCTCTGATTTGGGAATAGATATGGGCGGATAAGAGAGCTTCTCTATAGCAGGGCTCCAGCTGGCATAGGATGGTTCGAAAGGCTCTTGGTTTGTGAGCTTCCACCCTCTGCCATCTTTCATTTTGTCCTCACCCGCCCGCCAGAGCCCCCTCCACACACTCCCTCCTTCCTCTGTTGATACACACACTCGTACCTCTTCATACTCCCTGTCTTTAGAGATTTGCTATAACCTAACCACATAAAATCAAGAATAACTCAAATTCCACTGGCACAAACACAGCTTCTGCATTTTAGTGCAGAAGACGCTACAAGAAGCAAAGGTTTCTTTCCCTTAAAGATTTGTGTAGTTTGAAATGAATAAAAGATAAGAAGTCTGTAAGCATGGGCACGAGGTTCACAAGATTAGTATGCATGTGGCTGTTTATTCCCTCCAAGGCTAAACAGCTAAAGTCATTTCCTTCCAAACAAAGGTCTTTTAGGACATTTTTATTCAGCATTCACAAGTTAAACTCATGCCTTCTTTAAATGGCCCAGCTTGCTACTTTAGCTCCATTTAACCTTCTTACCCTTCCTCACATTTCCAAAAGAAGCAATTTCAAAATAATAAACTGCACCTAAAGGGCTATAATCAATTTCATTAAATCATTCCAACAAATAACTATTCTAAACATACAAGTTATAAAATCCCATTATGTTTAAGAAAATGAATATTATACAATTTGGTTCTTTGCCAGATGGGACTACCATGATTTCTAGGTTTTAGTGTTAAAAATAAGATATTTTGATAGAAAAATCAACATATTATACTAAATTCTCATCTAAGTTAAAATACATTCAGATTTACAGGGCTATAAATTATCCAGCTGTATTTAAGTGACATATTTGGATTTATTGTTTTTAATAAATAATTCTTTTAGTCCTATACAGGCAGAAGGAGATGTAATATAGAACAACACTGGGAAAATCTCTTTTCTTCTTTCAGCACCATCCTGGAGTGAGTTCCTTTCTCTTCACCTTCACCTTTAAACTCACCACTTCTCCTGTGGTCCCAGACTTAGAGAGCTGTGCTGGTCAGAACCCTGGGCATTAACAGCACCGTCTCCCCGTACCCCACTTCTCCTATCCAACAAATGCCAAGACTCATCCATTTTACCTCTTAAATCTCTTTCCAGCCCAGCCGTGTCTCCATATCCCCACTACCACTAGCAGATTTGGGACCACCATGATCTCTCATGTAGATTATAGCACAGCTCTCTAATTGATTTCCCTGATCCCTGCTTTGCTGGCTCTGATCCGTTCTTCATAATGCCTGTAGAAAGGGCATTTTGTAAAACTGCTAAACTGATTCTGTCCTTCTAATGCCTAATACTTCTTATTGTCTCCTGTTACTCCTAAACACAACATTCAAGGCCCTGTAAATCCTGACTCTTGTCCATCTCTCTCTCTCCTTTACCTGGTTTATTCTGGTCACATTGATCATTTTTGTAGTTCCTTGAATACAACTCATTCTTGAATATACCTCTCTTACTCAATAAATACTTCTGAAATACCCCTTGTGTTCCCAGGTTTGTGCTAGAGGTTGAGAAACAAAGATGAACAAAGACAGTTTTTCTGACCCCATGCATCCCTACAGTAACGAGACTTCCTCCATCATAGCATGTCCCAACGGCGTCATAACTGACTATTTGTCCATATCCCCACTAGAGTCCAAACTTTATATGGAGACAGGTGGGCTATGTTTATTTTGTTCACTCTTGTGTTCTCAGGCCCTAGCAGAAAGCCTGGCACATAACAGCAAGTCCAGAGATTTTTTTTAAATAAATTAACCCTATTATTTATACCATAAATTCACCAGTTGCCTGTTAAAAGAAGGGTAATATGGTTAGATCAAAAAAGGATAATTTCTTATGCATCTTCTCAAAGCAGAGTCAATTTCCAACAAAATGTAATAGTACTTTCTCTGGAACTTTTTTCCTGATTCTTTGCAAGAGTTCTCCCAAAAGCAGACTCTGAGACAAAGACTTGGGTGCAGTTAGTTTATTTGAGAAGTGATCCCTGGAACTACAAGGGAGGTAGTAGGAAATGAGATAGAGAATGGAAACATCCAACAAAGGACCAATAATGAGTAGGTTGCCAATGTGGGTAACTGGAGCTCAGATTCCTTCCAAGGAAGCACATGAGACACTCCTAGAACTGTCCCAGTGAGGGACTGAGATGCTAGGGTATTTATTCACTGATTCCTGTCCCTTAATGATTAAGGGATGCCATTGGAGGCATTAAATTCTTGTCATTTCCAGGCTACCCTTCAGTGGGACTGAGAAAAACTCCCATGGCACTGGAGAAGTCCCTGGAAAAGGAAGCAGGGAGATGTTTGAGGTGGGAAGCTGCCTACATATATGGGAGCTGTCCAGTGGGGCTGCAGGTAGACGCAGAGCCAGGCCAAAGACAAAAAGACAGGGCAGCACCAGCATCTGCTACAGCACACTTGAACACTTTTAACCAACTTTTACTTCTCATATCCACTTAGCAGATTAGAGTATTGCTGAATAACGAGAGATTTCCAAGATGTCAGAACTGCCTGAAGACTAAATCCAGTTAGGTGACCACCAAAGGGCACTGGGTAGGAAAAAATTCAAATGGTCTAGAATTTCAAGTGGACTAGAAAGCTAAGGAAAGATTGTGACATCTACACAAGCTTACAAACTGTCAACAAAACAACCTGAGGATTATGCCAAAGGTCCAGATGTTGCTTCTGGGAAGAGAGCACTGATTTCTTTAACTGTCGCCCAAGAAAGAGAAGAACTTCTAATAAACTATGGGGGGGGAAACACATGTTCTCCACTCCATATACTTACCAAAACCTTCCCTAGCTCTGATTAACTAATAAAATATACCTTTTTAAAAAAAGAAAATAAATCATAGATTTCCTTGAAGAAAAAACTGTACGTGCGTATAAACAAACAGGAAAATTTTTCTCCTTATATGAACGTAATAAATGCTTATATAATCATCATAAATAAAAAGGAATAGTAATGTGGTCATACAGGAAGGAAATATTCTCGTACATGAAACAATGCAATGTGAATGGAGATATAAGGCATTTATCTGTGAAACTCAAAACTAAAAACACCAAAATGCACAAAACATGAGGTTTTAAGTACATGTTTTCATCTCTACTCCCCTCTGAAAGTTCACTAAAGTGATGATGAAATAATCATGGCAACGAATAAAAGCCCACAAGAACAAGGAGAATGGAAAGTGAGGTGACAAAAGGCAAGGAAAGCAAATACATTTTTTTAAATATATAGGATAAGAGGTAACAGAGTCAGGGAGAAGAACTAACATATAAGAGCCTGCGGAGAAGGTGACTAAGAAGCCAGTGACAGTTGCCAGAGAACTCTGGAGAAGATCCGGAAGTGGAGACATCCAGTACCCATGAACGAAGTGGCAAAGCTTGGGACTGAAAACAGGAGGATCGAATGCAAGTCTCTGTTTGGAACAGATGAACTTCCATATGCCCTCTACTCCCCCACGTTGGCTGACTCCCCTCCTCTTCCTTGAACTTACCCTGGCAGGAAACAGGAGATATTTATCCCCGATAGAATTAGAAAGTTTGCAATCACCAATATAGTCATTGATTCAGGTGAGACTCATCAGCAGATGCTAAAACCATAGAATGAAAAATTTTCATAAAATGAAAAAACAGAATATTTACACAGTCTCAAAGTGTCACTTCTTGGATTACTTAGCAATTATTAAAGAGAAAATATACCTATACGATGAAAAAATATGAAGGATACCAACTTTATATCACAAATAATGAGACTAATAGATGACAAGTACTCCCTGATGTGATGTACTGGGAGGGAATAATTCATCTATAAATATTCTTACCAAAAATTTATAACCTGAATTTAATCATGAAGAAATAATAAGATAAACTCAAATTGTGGAACACTCTAAAAATAATGAGTCTTGACACTTTAAAAATGTCAATGTCACTGAACACACAAAAATGACGGGGAAATTTTTCTAGGTTACAGGAGGATAAGCAGACCTGACAACTAAATGTGATGCATTGGATACTGTATTAACAAAAACAAAAAACAGAAAACATCACTGGGACAACTGGAGAAATCTGAATATAGACTGTATATTGGATATGTTATTGTATTAGTGCCAAATTTCTTGAGTATGATAATACTCTTGTGGTTATATGTTTAACAAGTCTTTTTTCTTAGAAGATATATGTTGATATATTTGTGAATGAAGTGTCAATGTCTCTAACTTAATGCTTAATAGTCAGAAAGGTCTACAAAAAAAAAAAAAAGACGTTAGGCACAACATGACAAGTGCACAGACAATACCTGGTTTGAGTTAACATATTCCCTGAGTGTGAAGAGATCATCCTACATACGCTAAACAGGTGATTTAGGGAGGCTGCTTAGATTTTATGACATGATGGCTGGGACTGGGCAGACATGAGAAAAATGGACTCCTTCTAAGAGGATCTGGAGGATTGTGACAGCAATGCCAGTGCTCCCCATTACCCACTGGAGATGAGACTTTGAGGTCAAAATAAAACCTCAGTCTATATTAAATTGCATTACCCAAACACTTAGAGAATACCTAGCAAGGTACCCAATCTTTCAGAGATGATATACGTGTGGCACATAACCCAATATGTAAACGAGAACCTAAGCTAGGAGTAAATTGAAGCAAATGAGTTAAAAATCTTTTTTTTCCTACTGGCTTCCAAACTCATGCAACTAAGATCTTCTCTCCATATTTGTGTAAATCATACGATCCAATGGGGAAAAAGATATTGACAGTCAGCCATACTTTCTAGATCTATTTCTATCTCAATCTCTATTTAGCAGCAAAGCTTACAAAACAAGTATAGCTTAAAACAGAAAGATGAAAACTAGAAAAATAGTTAGTCTATTTCTAAAAAATGAAATTGTCAGCTTTCTTTTGAAAACCTCAGTAATTTAATAGTCAAATATTGATTTTATTTCAGTTATCATTACTGCAGAACAAATTAATCCAAAACTTAGCAGTTAAAACAACCATTTTATTACACTTACAGTTTTTTGGTTAATGGATCCAGGAAGGGCTTGGCTGGGCAGTTCTTGCCTGGGGTTTCTCATGAGGATGAGTTGGGGTTAGAATTCTCTGAAGGCTTGACTGGTCTGGATATCCAAGATAGCTCACACCCATGACTGACAGTTGATGCAGTTTGTTGGCTGAGAGCTCAACTGGACTGTTGGCCAGAGTGTCTACGTATGTCTTCTCCTGCATGATGATCTCAGGGTAGTACTAGCTTTTACATGGTAGCTGGCTTCCTCCAGAGACAATAATCCATGAGAACCAAGTGGAAGATACACAGCCTTTACTGACTTTGGCTTAGAAATTTCACAACATTGCTTCTGCTTAATTCTATTGGTAAAAAGCACATACTAAGTTAGCCCAGATTTGGGGAAGGGAACATAGACTCCTTCTCTCGAAGGGAGGAGTGTTAAAGAATTGGTGATATTATTTCAAACCACTATGCTTCAATTGTGGAATTTCAAATATTCTTGATTATAATTCTAACAAAGAAGGCCTTTACTGGATTAATTAGAACAGATAAAAGTTAGATTACCATTATATAATCAGATAATAAGGTAAAGCTAAGTTATAAGACTATCTCTAAATATTCAGAAGTATTAAATTAATAGATAGATGGACAGAGATGAATGAATGGATAGTGAATGGATGAATTGATGGTTGGAAAGATGGATAAATAAATGGATGGATGTAGATAAATGGCAATGAGAGAAGAACTACTTGGATGAATTCAAAGCATGCTAAGTGGCTACTCCCAACTCTGACCATTATACTGGGGTTGCAAATATCTTTTAGAGGGTGCTTATGCTAAAACCACAGTTTATTCAGAAATAATTACTAAGTAGAGTAAAACCGGGTCAGAGAGTGAGTTCTGAAAGGAAGAATGCTTAATAGGCGTGATGAGAAAATGAAGATGTACACAGGAGAAACTTCACTGGATCAACACAGAAATCTATCTGTCTTGGCCAGCTGCTCAATTCTGCTACAGAGTTGGTAGCACCATGTCAGCTTATGGCAGGAGACAGATCATTCTCTGAAAATTGGAATCCAAAAATTTGGCAGAGGAGAACAATTAGATGATTTTTCCCAAGCTACAAATTTATGATCACATTGCATGTGTTTTTGTTTTCTCAGGGAAATTCCTAGGACACAGAACCAGACTGAGGTAAGTACTAAGATAAGGGGAGGTAATATGAGAGGTACAATTCCACTTATTTAAAAATCTAAAGGCTACAACTGGGCTAGTCTTCCATTTACAACATATGGCTTAGAGACATGATCGCTCATCAAGAAAGTGGAATAGAATTTGTCACCATGGACAGATTGTTAGAGAAAAAAAATGATGGCGATGGGCATATTATGAGATAAGAACAGCTAGTACCGTTACATTTGGAGTGCTCAAAAAGCTGAAGTAGCATTTGTTTTGCTCCCTGGATTGGTTCCATCTGTCTAGTACTGCTGAGAATATTTTGACAGTGGAAATTTCTGAGATGAGGCAACCTCCACCATGTAGTGACATTTATTAGTCAGAATACATATAACAGAGGAAGGAAGGATCTGAGACATTGGTTTGAGAAAAGTAGAAGGTTCTCTCCTATCATGAAGGTCACACTAATGGGATCTAAGTAGACCTCTGGTGGTGGAGAATTGATATCAATTGCTAGGGTTTGAGATTGAGGGGAGAATCTTTCTTTGGTTTTGACTCAACAGCAAGCTGTCAAGATAGCTGACAGGTGAGATAATTGTTAGCTCTCTGGCTCGCTAATTAAAGGAGATGGGGAGTAACAGGGATATTAATTTTGTTCGCTCACCTGAATCTCCTTTGGAGAAGGGAATTCCTTTTGAATCCTAAAAGAGATCAATTTACTGCTTGACATGCACCCAGGTGAGTATGAAAAATATGCCTTCAGGCTGAGTGATATATGAATCAGATGTCAAGCTTCACATGGTAAAATAGTGATATTACCTTTTAATCGCTCTGGGAGATAGAAAAGTCATCTAAAGCTGAAGTGCAGCAACCACTGAAGAAATGGCATCAGAAGGAATCCTATTTCAAAACATGAGGGAGTGAAAGGGAAGATCAAAACCTCCACCACCTCACTCACCTCTGCATTGATGTGCTTTGTGTGCCTGTTTCAATATTTCTAACACTTTCTTTTAAGTGAATCTGAATTCTTTTCTTTATTCTTAGCAGGTTTCCTGCAGGGATGCAGGATAAAACAACTTCATTGTTAACCCATTCCCAATTTTAGCTTAAGTGTGGAGATCCCTTGAAATCAAGCTGTCCAGGTTATCATCCAGACTCTGACACTTAATAGCTATGGAACTCTGGGATTGTTTTCTCATCTCAACAATGCAAATATTAGGAGAAACTTCATGGGGTTGTTGAGCGGATTAAAGGACGAAATCCATGTGTAACACTTACACAAGTGCCTGGCGCATAGTTGAAGTTCAAGAAGTATTAGCTATCATTATGTTTGTCCATGGTCAAAGAGAGTCCTTTCTTTCCATGAGGAATGCTGTTCAAATACAGGTAAAAGATAGGTGTGGTCAAAGACTGGATGGGCACAGGGTAAATTTGAATACTTCATATTCTGCCCACTCCTCACATCATGGTGCCCCCTCTTCCATTCTCAGCCCATCCATCTCACAGCCTTCAAGTGAAAAGAATCATTCTACCGTCATCTCAATTTCTGTGTGCACTGCCAGACAGATTTTTTTCTTGAAAACATGGGAAATGCAGGGATTTATTAAATTGAGGGTTAAAAAATGTCAAAATGCATCTCCAAGCCGAGCTGTAAACTCTCTATTCCTTGAGTACAAAGCTTTGTCCTCTGGTCACAAACGTTTTAGAAAATACAATAAAACAAGATTTATTTCCAATAATATATATGACCAAAATGAAAAGAAAAGGAAAATTAGAGATTTTAAAGGTGACCTCATGATTCCAAAGAGACCCGTTTTTATTCTCTCAGTGTAACAGCCTCACTCCAAGATTACTGAGTGTGCAGTATCTGTTTTCTGTGGGCTGCTGCCAACAGATGGCTTATTTTGAGTGGAGAGAAATATCATTAAGGAACAAAGAGAAATTAGGACTAAATAGGAAATTAAATATGTTCTTGGGATTACAACTGATGATCAAGGAGTTGCAAACCAGTGATTTGCAGCTTAATATTTTGCCTGCAGCCAATACCCGCTGTTTTAAGGAAACCTTACTATTAAGAAGGCTGTTCTCACACCAAGCAATTTATTTGTCTTTCTGTCTTGCCAGCGCCTTTGCCAAACATCATAATTTGCCCAGAATTCTGAATTGCAAGATGAACAAATAATATTCATTTCCTCCATGGAGAAAACATCCTTTGATTGAATTGTCTCCTTCTATCCCAGTCACTGCAATGTGTGCTACATGTCAGAGATGTGAAATGGAGTTGAGCCTACTTGAGAGCAGAGTATAAATTAGCTACTAAATGAAAACAGAAGGAAAACATTTTCAAATGACAGCCAAACTCTATAAGCTCCTCAAGTACTCAGAGGCCTCTCTGAGGAATGCAGCATGAAAATGAGGGCACATAAGCTCAGAATGTGACCCCCTCCACTGCTCAGTGGGTTAAAGAATTTCCCTGGAGGACTGCGGGGCCTGGAAGTCAAAGGGTAAAAGCGAGATATGCTTCCTCTAAAAACCAGCTGTCGTGGTTGACTCTTAAGCTACATATATCTATTATTTTACCTAACAATAATTAAATAAAATGATAAAGGAAAACCATCAATAGCAACCAAATGAAATACAGCTCTGTCCTAAGTTACATTAGAAATGCTTGAATGCATGCAGAAGCTGGTTGAGTAGAAGGGAATGTCTGGATACCCCGAGTTTGTCAAACCCACCAGCACGGTTTTGATACAGTCATGACCAAATTCACTCTGAGCCTCTTGGACACAAGTCTGACTCTATTCACAGTTGAGGACAATGCCAGGAAATCTAATCATGGATGGCTTCTCTGTTGCTTAAATCAAATTAGTTTTGCACATATCTCACTGGCATAATTCAGAGACTACATTGAAAACGGTAATCAACCCTCCCTATCCTAGCTGTTAAATCAGTGAGAACCTATTCAAAACAGTGGGGAATAATTCTCGCTACTGGCTAAAGAGTCTATATTCTTAAGATAAGAGTTTGTGTTCTTTCTTTTAGCTCAGTCTGTGGCTATACAAGAATCACTGCGAGTTTCTACTATGCTGCTGTAATTGATGGCACAGTCAGGTACTAAAGCAAACCATATGATTTCAGGGACAGAATCAATATTAGGGCAAAAGTCTATTGCTCAGAATCTAGATGCTGTGAGGTGACTGGCCTCTTGGCTATGGGTTACGCTAGAGCTGTGTTAGGCACAATGATGTCCCCACTTCTTCCCCCACTCGGTATTCACAGCTTTTCCAACAGGACTTTGCAGTACTCTCCCACTGTAGGGGGGTGACCTCCCCTGCCCTTTGACTCTGTGCTCAGCCATGTGACTTGCTTTGGCCAATAAGATGCTAGCAGATGTGATGCAAGCTTCGTCTTGCAAAGCATTATGGTCATTGGACTTGCTCAGTGTTGTACCTCTGCCATAACCGTAAGAAGAATGTGCCCAGGCAAGCTGCTTTTCCCAGAAGGAGGATGAAAGACAGGTGGAACAGAGCTAGTTGACCTGACCAAGCCCAGCCTAGAACAGCCAATAGCCAGCTGACTCCCAGATGCACAAAAGCAAGTACAGCTGAGACCAGCAGAGCCACTCAGCTGGAATTGCTATCCTATAGATTCATATGCCAAACAAGTGCTTACCATTTTTAGCCACTTATTGGGGGCAGGGCGGGGGGGGGGGGGGGTTGCTGAGAGGTGTGGTGCTCGTTATTTTAAACCATTGCTTAAAATTGTGGCAATAGAAAACTAAGCAATTCAAAGAAAAGAGCTTTGCCTCATTGCTTACATGAAACCATTTTTAAGTTTTCATTCTGTACAGCATAATGTCCCATCGTTCCACTGTCATAACTTGAAAGTAAAGGAAATGACATTCCTGGCAGCAGAAGTATGAGCCTTCAATGGCTGTGGCATTGAAAACTTAAATGTCTGACTGCAGTATCATTAAAATAATAGTAGCTAAACTTTACTGAGGACCTATTATGTGCCAAACACTTTTTGCAGCATATACTATATTCTTAATATTCACTACAACCTTATAAGTGGGACATTACTGCCCATTTCTAGTGAACAGATGAGGAAACTGACAGAAAAGCTAAGTAACTTGCTCAGTGACCTACGACTAATATATTTGAGCCTGGGTTTAATTGACTCAAATCAAAATTTAAGCCCCTATGGCACACTTTCCCTAACCATCTTAAAATCGCAAAGGATTTTAGTAGCAGTTTTATATAAATAGTTCTAGAAAGCCACAGATGAGGTAAAAATTACAGTCCGTTCTTAAGAGATCAAAAAATTCTAAATCTATGCCTGTCCATGTTTAGCATGTTTTGGTGCAGGTCAGGGACATCAACCCAGAAGCCCACTCCCAGAAGGAGCTCCTCAGCACGTCCCAGATCCCCACCCTCTGCCAGCAGGCTGAAGTCAGAAGAGTCATTTGCTCTGATTTGAAGGGCTGTGCTGAAAAGAAAATGGGCAAGTCCTTCACGTGAACTCCAGTCACAAGACCTGGGCTGCAAACAGAGTTGGTATTATTCACCAAAGAATGATTAAGTTCCCAGCCAAGGAAAAGGCAAAGGTCAAGACCCCTATTTTTTAAGAAATCACTTGGCTGTTTGATGAAGCTTACAATAGTAAATATTGTGAGAACCAATGCTTCTGCGGAAATTGTGTTGAGGAACAGATTTCAGAGAAGTCAAAATCAGTCAAGTGCCTAAAATGGTAGAGTTCTGACAATAAATTTTTATTCTGTCCTTTCAATCTTTTTTAAGCAATCCATCTTTGAAGGACCACTGAAGTCTTGCCTTCTAGATCACTTCCTAGATTTTATGAGTACCCATATCAGCCCCTCTCTGCTCTGAATATTCACGACAATTATAGCATCATCTCCTCCTTGGTCCTACCTTCTTAAATGGTTTCTTAATAGGTCCATGAGAGTGCCCAGAGATCTCAGCTCTCCAGTATAATGGTGATGACAATTTTGACAATAATATCTTCTATTTAATGAACTTTTCTATGTATGCCTAATCTCTTTACAATCACTGAGCTCACAATAACCCTAGGAAGTAGGTACTATTATAATCCCCATGTTATAAAGAAGAAACTGAGGCTTGCAAACATCACATAACTTGCTCAAGGTCACACAGCTAGAGAGTGGCTAAGTGGGGTTTGAAGATAGTCAGTCTCACTCCAACAATCTTGGCTTTTGACTGTCTCCATAGAAGACACTGTCTGATAAGCTTCTTTTGTACAACCCCAAGATGCCTGTCATATTGAGAGGCACAGAACAGGAGCTCATTTGCATGAATTATACAGGGCAAAACTGCAGAGATTTCCAACAATTACCTGATGCTCCTGTCTAACAATAGTGCTCATGTCACTGGAAGAAAAGACTGGACTCCATGTTAGGTTCATTTGCCGGCATTACTTGGGCTTTTTAACAAACATAGCTGGTTCCCACATGGCATGTGAGGGGAAAGGAGAGCACTCTATGAAGGTCTATGTACTACATGCAAACCTGGGTTATAGAGATTCTTTTCAAAGCCTGTATCCCAAACATTTACACACTAGCCATTCAGCAACCGGTTTTATTTAGCATCTACCATGTATGAGGTACTATGTTGGGCAATAAAGAGTTATACATATTAAAAATAAATGTTTTCTGAGAAATGTTTTTCCTACAAACAGAAAATATATTGAAGAATAATATTTTAAGGACTTGGTTAAATGTTCTTAGCTTTCTGAAGAAAATTGTTAGGCAAAACCTCAATGTCACACAAGATGCTGCTTTGGGACATATGGATATGTGTCAGTCATATTACAGAATCAAAATATTCTGAAGAAAATCAAAAGACTCAGCTCTTTCCATCAAGTTTTGGCAGCTTGCCTATTAGTCAAACTCATTATATGAATGCCAAATTGCTGAAATTTATCTGGGAAGGGTCTCCTATATTTGTCTACTTAGCGCTTTTCTTTTGAATTTTCAAATTTCCAATTAATATCCAAATTTCTGCTCTTCTGTTAGTATAAATTAAATACTTTTTATATTAAATAAAGAGAATGAAAGAGATTATAGCAGGCAGTGTACCCAAAGTCTCTCTTTTTAAGAGGCAGTGATTTCTATGCTCCAGACTCTGAAGTCCAGTTCTAGAAAAAAAAAAATCACTACTTGAGTATCCCCTTGGTATCTCAAATTCAGTGTAACTAATGATGAATTAATCACTTCTTCCCACAAAACATGGACTATTTTCATGCATTTCCTACTTCCAAGAGCACTCTGTTGTGGATTGCAGTGTCCCCCCAAAATTCATATGTTGAAGTCCTAACCCTCAGTACCTCAGAATGTGACTTTATTTGGGTAAAGGGTCATTGCAGAAGTAATTTGTTAAGATGAGGTCATACTAAAATGGGGTGGGCCCTTAATCCAATATAGGTGGCGTCCTCATAAAAAAGGGGAAATTTCGACACACACATACACACAAGGAGAATGCCATGTGATGATGAAGACAGAGATAGGGATGATGCTTCTGCAAACCAAGGAACACCCAAGTTTGCCAGCAAACCACCAGAAGCTAGAAGAAACGATAGAACAGATTTTTTTCCCTGCCAACACCTTGATTTTGGGACGTCTAGCCTCCAAAACTGTGGGAATATAAATTTCTATTGTTTAAGCCACCCAGTTTGTGGTACTTTGTTATGGCAACCCTAGCTGATATATACCTCCATCAACCCAGTTACCCCATGATTCTTCCTTATCCTTCATCCCCAGCATCCAAAGTTTAGATTTATCTTATTTGGTCCCCTCCTTTCCAGGTCCAATACCTTGACCTTGGTTCAAGTGCTCATCCTTCTCATTTGAATTGCTACAAGAGTTTCTTACTTGGCCACCCTGCCTTCTCTTCTGATTCCTTGTTTCACCTCCCAATCCATCATTCATATCGTGGCCAGGATCATCTTTCTAAATTGCAAATCTGGTCATGTCCCTCTTTGCTGAAAATCCCTACATACTACAGGGTATATATCCTAATGATCTTTGGAAATCTTAACTCTTTAGCTTGGCATTCGAGGCTGGTCATGATTTGGTCCTGACCAATTATTCAGCCCATCAGACCACTTCTCCACTTTCAAAAAATATTCCAGCTCATGCATCCAGCCATGCTGAGCTATTTGCCATAATCTGAGCACGCATGCTCTCTGCCATTCCTATATTTTTACATATTTTTCCCTAAATTCTCCATGTGAAATTCCCTTCCAGCTATAACTCTCTTATCATCACTTTATCTCTCCTACCTAAAGTCTAGCACAGTGCTCACCATGGAGAAGATTCTAAATAGGCGTTTATCGAGTGAATGTGTAAAATCAGAATTTCATCTTAAAATATGAGTCATCAATATGCTAGACAAACCAGAAAAAAAAAAAAAAGAAAACTTGGTTTAACCAACAAGTCAGTGAAAATACCTCTAGTCAAACCTTAGTTTATTAAATTCTACTTCAGTGTTGAAATAACAATTTATTGAACAAAAAAAATGCAATTGCAAGAATACACACTGGAAAAGCAATACCAAAGTTTGGTATGTTTCAATATTGCTGCACGCTTGGCCCGAGTTTCATGTGATATTAAAGAATTGGCAAGGCAAGATGTTCTTAGATAATTTTGCGTGAATTTGTGGTACTGATGCACACCTGTGTCCTTCGACAGGCAGCTTAAGCCCCACACGCTCCTCCTTGTCACTGACTTGAATCTTGCTCATTTCAGAGAAAGCATTTGGCTCACACAATGTATATGGATTTACCTTGTTAGAGTTTCATGCTTCTCCTAGATCTCTTGAGATTTTGAAGCTTGCTGCAAAAGACATATTTATCACTGTATTTGTTGGTTACATACATTCCTAAGTATCGCCTTAAAGGGAAAAATGCAAGTTATATATTAAGAAAAAAGGATAATAAAAAAATAGAATAAACTGTTCTATTATGCATTTAAAATGACAAAAGTATATTTTTATAATTTATATTTCATATAATTTATACGATATAAATAAATAATATGATGTATTTATATCATATAAATATTTTATATAATATATATTTAGGGCATATGATTAGCACAAAAAGAAGCAATAGAATAGCAAATATCAATTTAATCTATTGCCACTCAATAAGAACACTCTATTACGTATGTTCCTTCTTATGACTCTTCTTTCTGTTTTCTTTATATTCAAACTGCCTTATCCATGTTTGGATAATGTTTGAATGTTTGAAGAAATATTTCTTCAGCATTTATTTACTAAAAAAATCAATTGTTTTTACTCACTCTCCTTCAAAATATGCGCATTCTAAAGGTAAGAAAAGAAAGCACCAATTTCAAAAAAAACTATACTTTTATATTTTTAAGTGGGCCTTGCTATCTTCCCAATATTTACAGGCCAACCTTCCCAATGAACCAGAAGCTCTGCACTGAACAGTGAAGCTTCATTCCAAAAACTGACCATATCAGTTGTTTCACCTGCAAATCTAACAGGACTCTCAAACTTAACGTGTTCAAAATTGAGCTCTCTACCTTTTGTTCTGACTTGCTATTTTTCCTGATATCCTAACATGGGGTTAATAGAATCACCCTCTATATAGTTACTGAGCTAGAAACTTATATTCCTCTTGAATTCCTTCTACTCCTACATTAGAAATTGCTCAGTGGGCCTGTTGATTCTACCTCCCAAGTGCCTTTGGAATCCATCCTTCCTTTCCATTTTCCAGATAGAGTCTTTTATCGCCTCAGCACCTAGCAGAGTGTCTGACATGTACATTGTAGATACTCAATAAATGTTTGGCAAGTGAGTTAATAGAAGATAAAATGGATAGTTTAGATAGGTTATTTTTTTAATTTTCTTTCCTAGATACTTTCAATAGTTCCCTTTATGAAATCCCAATTATTAATCATTCTACTCTCCAATTTGACCTCCAAACTTACTGTAAGGGTTATTCTTCTAAAACATAGCCAACCATATCATTCCCTGCTCAAAAAATTTGATGGCTATTATTGTCCGTGATAAGCTAGGCAGGCACTCTGCTAAGTGCTAGGGGTAAATTGATGAACAAATAGTGGCCTCTATGTTAGAAGAGAGACATTCTTCACATAATTACTCCAAGGCAAAACTATAAGCTGCTTTGAAAGCATATGACCAGGGTCACGATCCAGTTTGGGACCCAGGGGTAGGCTTCCCATAGTAAGAGTTGTATGAGCTGCTATATGAAGGATGGGTGGAGTTTCCCAGGAAAAGTGAAAGGACTGTTCCTGGTGAGAGAGCAACACATGCGACCGCCATATGTGGAAAGGAGCTTGGGGCCTTTGCGTATCTTAGAGGTGGGCAGTGGGTTCAGAACTCAGAGAGCAAGTGAAAAACAGTGTGTATTGAGGTTGCAGGAATAAGCTGTAGTGAGATGATGCATCCTTTGCTGACCACCCTAAAAAGAATCCACTGAAGGATTATAAACAAGGAGTTATGGGATCGCTTCTACTGGTTTCTTTTTATCAAATTCTATAAAAATATTAAAAAGAGAGGGGCATATCTTAGGATGGGCAGGATCTCATTAAAGCTCTGGACCACTGAAAAGGCAGCCAAAAGCAGCGCTAGAAATAATTATTCAAGAGTTGTTGGAGTGTGGATAAAGGATAGTTTCATTCCATCAACAAATCTTTTGATGGGCCTAACTCATTGCTTGGTGATTTCACTTTTGTTTCTTAATCCATATTAATAATGGGCATTTTCAACCTGACAAAATGGTGATTGCATTCCTTATAACGTTCTATTCTGCAAACCAAAGATAGCAGCACAATTAATACATGCGATAAATGCAAGATCATCCTAGCTTTGTTTCTGATCTCACTTTTTAATCAACACTGAGGCCTTTTCACATTTAGCTTCCTTCTTTCTTGAATGCTTCTGAAGACCTTCAATCCTCAGGGCCTTTGGAATAATGGAATCCACCTTCCTTTGTCTTAGTAGCTGAAGAATGACTGCATTCCCCCAGTCTCCTCATTTGTGCCAAGAAGACAACCCATGTGGAAGTGATAACAAAAATTTCACCATCTCTGCTTGCAGGCCTTCCAGTAAAGAACAAAACCAGGGTGACACATCTTTATCAATAACTGCCAGCTCGAAAACTGTTCTGTCTCGGGCCAATATATTAATCTATGTACTTGCTGAGGCTGCTTGTTAGATTCAAGCCTCTGGAAATCAGAAGTGCTGATGAGGGGGAACATGTCACAGGGAAGGCTGGCAGAACTGCCTGGCCCCTGCTGCCTGTTGCAGTTTTATTGTTCTTGTAATTACAATAATAAATAAAACACCATCACCTTTGGTGTTCACTGAGATGCCTTAAATTACTGCTTTAATTTCAGCCCATCAACTTCTACTCTTCTGGGGGCATCCTTTCATGTCTTACTTCTGAAGATGGTACACCTGTGTTACCCCCCAAAATTGCCAGATATTTACCAATAGGTTTTTAAAGGGATGCTATCCTTATTTTCTGGTTGCCAATTTATTTCTCATCCATAATTACCCAAGACAAATTTATTTGAAATACTAGGATGAACACTAATTCTGAAAACAGGTCCAGGGAGATGGAAATCTCAGATACAGGAGACACAAGACTTGAAAGTGTCCTATCAGGGAATGGAAGTATGGCCTGCCTGGTTGTTCAATCATCTAATTATCCATTAGGCCTCACTCTCTTCTGCGTAGGGGTTCCTTGTGGATGTGGTCAAGGTAGAGATTGAGTTGTTAGGGTCTTAATTCAGTAATCTGGGAATCACCCTTCTTTTTGAAATAGCTCTTTAATTTTATAGTATAAAATAGCGGTTCTCCATCATTTGGAGGGCTTGTTAAAACACAAATTTCCGGCCTTGCCTCTTGAGTTTCTGATTCAGCAAGTCTGAGGTGGGGCCTCAGAATTTACACTTCTAATAAGTTCCAAAACCACATTTTGAGAACCACTAGTGTAAGAACAAAGGGAATTTACATTGTTCCTGGAACTACCAGAATCATAGATTATTCAAACTATTGGCATGGAAATATCTGGTTTTATAAAACCGGTCAAAGAATGGTAGAATTTAGAGTTGGCAAGAGACTTAAAGCAGAGACATAACGTACCCTAGAGAATTTAAGTGATGTACCGAAGGTCGCAAAGCAGCTAGCGATGGAGCTGAGACTGTAACACAATCTGGACGTCCGCGTCTTTGTTTGCTCTACCACTATCTTGGCAGCCGGATCTGAAGTCAAATCTATTCCTTCACCGAAAATTATACCATTGGTTATGATACTTGTATATTCAGAGTTTTCCTGATTGTGTGGCTGAAACTGGTAAACGTATATATCAGCCTTCACACCTAGCATCCTCTTATACCCTTTTGAGACTTCCTTTTATTATAAAAACTTCTAAGTTAAAAAAAATGGGCATATATTACTTTTCTATAGGCAAGAAAGAGCCTGTAAGGGAGGGAGAACTGGATATATTTGTATAGAAGAGCTGTTCTCAGGAGAAAAGGTTTGAATCCTATCAAACATTGTGCTATATTAAAACTAACCAATGGAACTGGGTCAATCTGGGTACTCTAAAATGAATAACTCATTAGTTTATTTATGTAATAAGCTTTATCATGTTTTATTTTCTTCTATCAGTTAATTTGCACAGAGACATAGTTTTAGTCATATATTTTTCAGAGTGATTTCAAAGAAATTTAATTTTAATTACTGTATTTAGAAGGATATGTGTCTACATGCAGCAAACACACATGGTCCTGAAGCTTAGTGTCTCATCTCAGGGAGTGTTTCAAAGTTGGGGAGGTCATGTCTAATCCATCAGCATGGTATAATGCAAAGCCCATCTAGATTTTCTGGTTCCAGAGACCTGAATTTGAATCCTGCTCATTACTCTGTAACCTTTGGTGAATCGATGAAATGTTTTTTACCCTCAGGGCTATCGTCTGTACAAGCGGAAAAAAAAAAAAAAAAAACACCTCCTACCTCACAGGCAGTGCCAGAGCCAAAAAGTGGCTGGAAAGATTTAGCTCCCCATCATTTCCATCAGATTCTTCTTGTCACCATGACTCTCTCATCAAAGTACAACAATCAAACAATTTAAATAGAAACAGTGAACTTGAAATGCAAATATAGCTTCCAGACAAGTCTCCTACTCAATCCTTCTCCCAAACTGCAAGACAAGCTCCTTCCCCCACTCCACAACCACACTGACACTGCCAATTTCCTTCTGTAGCAGAAATTCCAGGGCTTCCCTAGCCCAGTGTGGCTATGATAAAACTCAGATATACCTGCAAAGTTCCTGTCACATATTCCCCTTTCTTCCCTTACCAACTACTTTCCCTTAGGACTGAGTTTCTCCTTAAGAAAAAAAAAAAGTAAGATGGATTATCCCTAGGGCTTCTTTTCTTTTCCTTTTTTTTTGTTTCATAAATAACTCTATGGGGGACCGCCCAGTGGTGCAAGCGGTTAAGTGAACGCGCTCCGCTTCGGAGGCCCAGGGTTCGCAGGTTTGGATCCCGGGCATGCACCGATGCACCGCTTGTCAGGCCATGCTGTGGCGGCGACCCATATAAAGTGGAGGAAGATGGGCATGGATGTTAGCTCAGGGCCAATCTTCCTCAGCAAAAAAAAAAAAAGAAAGAAAGAGAAAAAGAGGAGGATTGGCATCAGGTGTTAGCTCAGGGCTGATCTTCCTCACACAAAAAAATAAATAAATAAATAACTCTATGGGGCTGGCCCAGTGGTATAGTGGTTAAGTTTGTGTGCTCCGCTTTGGTGCCCAGGGTTCGCAGGTTCAGATCCCAGGCATGGACATACGTACTGCTTATCAAGCCATGCTGTGGCAGGTGTCTCACACACAAAATAGAGGAAGATGGGCAAGGATGTTAGCCCAGGGCCAATCTTCCTCAGCAAAAAGAGGAGGATTGGCAACAGATGTTAGCTCAGGGCTGATATTCCTCACCAAAAAAATAAATAAAATAATATAACTCTAAAGTATCAAAACTGCACTTAGAGTATCCAAGTAATACAAATAGGAAAAATTATTTGGGCCTAAAATATATGTTTATATATTATAGTACAAAGCATCTGTCTCATGTAGCACTGTCTTAATGCCTAAAATTATCATGATCTATGTACATTTTTTCTTACCTTCTGCAATTCTCTTAAAAAGACTGATTTCCAATGGGGCCACCAAAATTGTTCTTCTCAAGAAAAATACCATTTTATTCTACCATTAAACTTTTAGAATGCCTCAAAATCCTTAGGAAGAAATGCTTACTTCATTTAAAGGGCACACCCACCATCTTAATGTGAATATTGGTGAGAGATTTCCTTTGAACTTAATTGTGAATTATTGTGTTGCATGAATGACATCAATGCACCCAATAAAGGTGAAAACTAAATCCATTTGAACAAAAAAGAATGAAGACATAGAAATAGCACAGTTTAAAAAACAAGTGAACAAAAATTAACTAACCAAGAACAGGCTTCATGAGATACATGATTTTATACAGATAAAATATATAATTATTAGATACATAATTATGGATACGTAATTATTCTAGGAACTTGAAATTGAAATCATGGGCTACTATAACCTCAGGTCTGGAAATTACCTTAAATATCAATCTTTCAACTCCCTTTAATTGACATATGAGAACAGGGAATCCTAGGAGGGGGTCAGATACTTGCCCAGACCATTGAGCTCATAAGGACAAAGCCAAGACTGGAATTAAGATTTCTCAAGACCCAGGCCAATGTTTTTCCAGAAAAGGGGCTGATTCTGGAGGGTAATAAATTTAATATAAGCTAGCCTATTTGTTTGTGAATTTTAGTGTTTTTTAGGTGTGCTTATTTTTGTTTGCTTTGTTTGATTTTTGTTTTTTTCTCATTGAGTGTGTATTACTTTGTACTTAGGAGAAAAATTGTAATCAATGAGTAAAAAATAATATTAAAATATTGTATATGGTTGAGTAATTTAAAAATATCTCGGTTTGCTATCTTCCTCAGTGATGGTGCCAAGTTCGTATGTTTTTTTCAACATATCAAACAGGTAGCTAAAACTTGCAAAACATCTTGTCTTAATTATGAGACTGGCATTAAATCAAAAGACAAAAAAATACAACCAACCAAAAAACAAAGCAACTAAACATTTTACATGTTATGTTCTGCAAGGGTTGCCAGATTTAGCTAAGAAAAATACATGATGTCCAGTTAAGTTCAAATTTCAAATAAACGATGAATAATTATTTTAATATAAGTATATCTTATGCAATATTTGGAACATACTTATGCAAAAATTAGTTCTTCATTTGAAATTCAAATGTAACCAAACATCCTATATTTTTTCTGGCAGCCCTAGATCTGCCCATTTTAAAATGTTTAATTAAAATGTCACTTGCTGGTAAGTTAATATTAACGTAATACATATACTAAGTTCTTACCATGCAGAACAAAATTCACTCAAGTCTACGATAAGAACAAAAAAAGCTTTCAATAGTCAATGCGTATCAATTGTGGTGATTTATTCCCAAGGAATACAATAAAATAGTAATTTGCAAAGGACACATGGATTTTATCTATGTATTCATGAAATATAATCCATGCAAAACAAAGCAAACCAACCACAAAGACAACAGACTCCTCTCTATTAGAGAACGTAATCATAGTCATGTGTTGTTTAACGAGGATACCATTCTGACAAATGCATCCTTTGGCAATTTCATCATTGTGCAAACATCATAGAGTGAACTTACACAAACCTAGTTGCTATAGCCTACTACACACCTAGGCTATATGGTATTAATCTTATGGGACCACCATTGTATATGTGGTCTGTTGTTGATCCAAACATCATTATGCGGCCCATGACTGTAATTAATCTTTTGCATGCAACCAATATTCATTTAAATTGATAATTCTTTGGTAAATAATTATAATGCTAAATTTTATTCTTGTGGTATACAGACAGACAAAGGAGACTTAAAAGGAAAGGAGAAAAAGAAAAGAAAAAGAATAACAACATTAGAAGCATTGTGCTGGACACTCATTAGATCTAGTGTCATGAGCCAGTATTTTCTCCAATCTAGATTTTGTTGTGATTCTTCAAAGATATTATAATGTATCAATCCATTATCAATAATATAATACAGAAATAAAAGAGTGCATTACGTTGCTTTTTAGGTGTTTTTTTTCTATTTTAACCATACATATATTCATACAACAGAGACATTTTTATTCTCTTAAGATATAACAGCTGTTGAATCTTGGAGGTTACACAGGTGTTCATTGTTCTATTCTTTCAACTTTATGTTTGAAGATTTTTATAGCAAGTTGAGGGAGAAGAATATGAAAAAGAATTGACAGCTATATAATCTTTAAAATAGTTCTGGGAATAGCAAAATATAATGGGATTTAGAACATGTCATATTCTAGCTTTCTTATTTAGAACACTAAAATTATTTTCATATTTCTATCTGGATATAGTCAACAAATACATTTATTGGTTTCATTTGAATATCTCTTCGCCCCTCTGGCAATAAATGGCAATAACACTTGTCCTATTTTTAATTCTCCATATTTAAAAGAAGTTTTAGTTCATCATTGATGAACAATTCTTTTAGCAATTTGCATTAAAAAAACAAAGCTCTTTTTTAAATTTAGATAAATCACATAGAACTACCAAAACACGGAAAGATTTTGCTTTATTAAAAAGTGTTTGAGGATAAAGACTAAATAATCTAATAAGTAGTGCTGTCTTAGTCTATTCGCACTGTTCTAACAAATATACCATAGACTGGGTGGTTTACCATAGATTGGGCTTATAACAACAGAAATTCACTTTTCACAGTTCTGGAGGCTGGAAGTCTGAGATTAGGGTGCCAGCATGGTCCGGTTCTGGTGAAAGCCCACTTCTAGGTGTAGACTGCTGACTTCTCGTAACCTCACATGGCAGAAAGAGAGCAGAAGCGCTCTCTGGACTCCCTTTTATAAGGGCACTAATCCCATTCAGGAGTGCTATCCCTCATGATCCAATTACCTCACAAAGGCCCCATCTCCTAATACTATCACATTGGGAGTTAAGATTTCCACAGGTAGATTGCGGAGGGGACGGGGCACAAATATTCAGTCCATAACTTTCAGGCCAAATAAAATTTTTCTTCAATCAACATATATCCTGATAGCTAACCTTGCTAATCTTGTCAGAAGTATATTTACTGGAACTTTCATTTAATGGAATATTATATAACCATGGAAAAATGAGAGGTCTTTACATCTTTGTGGAAAGTAAAAATGTTCATAATATTTTAATAATAAAAACACGGCATATAGAAATGTATACATTATTTATGTTGCTCAACAATTATGCTACAGTAATCTTAGATTATGGCATTAAACATAAAGAAACCTCTGAAAACTATCCCATGTTTACAGTACCCGAGTCTAGGAATTAATTTGTAATATGCTCACTTAAACTTTCGCCAGATGCTTCCTTCCCTTCCCTTCATCAAATGGATTTCAACTATGTTCCTGGAATGAGCTTTCATTTCCCCATCCAGAGCCTTAGTACCCCTTTCATATCTGCCAAGGAAATAGAGGAATGACAGCTAATACTACATGTGGACAAAGAAGAGCTGAAATATGGTGACCAACAGGTAAAGAATGAAACTTTTCAGGTCCAGGTAACTCAGGTTTATTACCAGATACTTCAGTTTATATTTTTTCCTCTTCAAATATAAGCTTTATTTACTGCCCCACTTTAATTTCTGTGCTCATAAATTTCCCAGGTCCTGCCTCAAATTTCTTCTAACTGCTGACTTAAACTGCTGTTATTGATCTTCATACCTCTCTAAACACACACTCTTGCCCTTAATTCTCTGCCATCTCTTCTACACTGTTTTGTCCATTTTCCATTGTATTTTCTCTCTTCTTCTCTCAGCTTCTAAACTTAACCGTTGTTTGCTAAATCTCAAAATAATCAGTCAAAAGGTGAAAATGAGTTAAGCTAGGAGTTTTAACTCTACAATATCAAACATCAGATTTGTTTGATATGTTTTTTAAAAGGTAATAACATATAGACATAATACTACAGTTTAAAGATATGTTTTAAGAGATAATAATTTTTTTCCAATTCACTTAAAATCCTGAACATGTGCTTTGTTTTTCTTTCTTTCTTTTTTTTTTTTTTTTTTTTTGGCTTGTATTTACAGTTGTTGAGTTCTTTCTTGTCTTTAAAAAAGCACCATCTATCTTCCATTTAGTAATCTCCTACTCTTCTTGGCAGATCTTTACATACAGATTTCATTTAATAGTAAGGTTTAACAAATAGTTTTAAGAATGTCTACAGCGGCCTACAAGTACACATATATTGAAAAAATATAGAAAAGCAAAATAATGAAAATTAAAAATCACTTGTAATCCATCTTCCAGAAATAACTACTGTTAACACTTTACCCACACACACAAATGCACACACACACGTGCACACGTACACACACAGACATATCACATATCACAATTTAAAAGAAAATGCTACAAAAAACTGCCTCTCTCTCCCCTTCTCTGAAGCTGGAAAATAGGTAGATCTACTTCCAGACCTTTTCCCTTTTGGTTGAGAACCACGCTCTGAGAGTGGAAGAGTAACAAGATGGAGGGAGCCTGAATCTCTGAAGAATCACAGGAAGCAGAGCCATCCAAAGGCCTATATCAGGACTTTGACCTGAATGTTACACAGGAGAGAAATTAAACTTCCATCTTATTTAAACTATTTGAGACTCTCTTTGTTAGAGCAGCAACCCTCTCTAAAACATTACCCTAATGGCCAAAACTTACGGTAAATATTCTAAGAATTCAGAGAAGAGAGAAGGACATATTGGCTGGAGTCATATTGAAGGCTTTAGAGAAAAGATGACACTTAAACAAGATAAGGATGACAGAGTTTCGAGTTCAAGATGGCAGCTGAGCACAGGCATTCGCCTCCCCTCCATCAGGAAACTACATTAAAATGACAGTAAAGGAATACAAAAGGGAACAAATGAGAGAGTTCAATTTCTGGATGACAAAAAGCAAATAGAAATGTGTGGTCAGGAGATGAGGCAGAAAAAGTCATAGTCCAGAACAGGTACCAGAGGGAACCACAGGAGAGATGGCAGCCAACCTTCCTGACAGAACTCTGGAGAATTCTGTGTATCAGGGTTTTCTCAATCTCAGCACTATTGACATTAGGGGCCAGATAATTCTTTGTTGTGAGGGGCTGTCCTACACATTGTAGGATACCAGTAGCACTACCCATCCCCCCAGCCCCAACAATCAAAAATGTCTCCAGACTTTGCCAGATGCTCCCAAATGACAAAACTGCCCTGGTTGAGAACTGTTGTTCTATGTTGTACATTCTACAAATATTTATTGAATACTTCCTGTGTGCCAGACACTGTTCTTGGTACTGGATCCTTATCCGCATAATACTTTCTAGTGGGGCTAGGCAGGCAACAAACTAAAAGAGTAAAGGATATAATTTGTCAAGTGTTGACAAGTGCTATGGAGATAATGGAGGAAAGGATGGAAGATATGGAGGGAGAGAAGGAAAAGGGAGATGGAAGACATGAGGTTTCCACAGCAGCTATGCTAACTGGCATTCAAACCTCTTTCCTGGATTCATATGTGGGGAATGTCAAGTGACTGGTTTTTCCCTCTTGGAAAACCACTGGAGAGATATTTGCTAAACAATTTGCATTGACTCCAGGGAAGAATTGTAGATGCTGATAATAATGCACTTTTAGACCATTCTGAAGCCATATACTGATGAAACTCAGAGATCAGGATGGGCAATGAAATTTCCTGTTAGAGAGTTTCTCATTTCATATGATTGCATTACAATGCTGGGTAGAACAGGTAGCTGAATACCATTAACTAAGTTTTACTAATAGTATTGTAGAAAAATGAATGAGGAGCCTTTTTCTTGAATAAAATCTTTAGTCAAAAATTCACACTTAAGACTCATGGAAACCAAAACACTTAGAAATATTTACTGATATCCAGTGGGCTCATTTTATTTTCTCTGAGGAACACATGTAATTGCTGGTACAGTCCTAACAGCTTGAAGCCACAAGCTCAGACGAGGAGGGGAGAAAGCTGAGATAGTGAGCTTTTTTCCCCCTTACTTAAAGGTTTTAATTTACATAATATTTTGGCACCTCCCACCACAATGTTACCAAAATAAGATAGTCATATCTTTCCAATTTCCAATATGTAGTAAGATATTTGCTAGCAAAATTGTGAAACAAACAGAGGATAAATGAACTGTGCCTATGTAACGTTGATTATTTGAGGGTTGCCCATATTTCCTTGCTAAACAAAGATTCTCTTTCATTTGCTATCTGAGAAGGTCGCTTTCTTTGATGGAGATTGGGGTGGGATGTGCGTACTTGTAAGGGAGGAGGAGGGCATTCTTCTTTAACAGCCAGATCAACCAAGCCAGCCTTGTCAAGCAAAAAAAAAAGTCAACTATCATAGGCAGAGCCCCACCCTTCCAATATAGTTTACCAATTTCTGACTATGTGTTTTTTCCTAACTAAATCAAGTTGGTAGATACAATTTCTGCATCCCTTCATTTATAATTAGTCAAAAGCTATCAACCCACCTTTTCTCAGTGAAAGCCAGCCAAGTCAGAATTATTACTGTTCTAGAAACATATATGATCATTCTTGCTTCTTTGCTCATATCACACTCCAGACCCTTCCTTTCCTCAGCCCAACTTTAATGGTCTCATTTTTATTCCTGCCTATTCAAACCTTTCATTGTGTCAGTTTTCCTCACGTTCTCCATAAAGCCTTTCCTGAACAATTTAGCCCAAAATATTCTCTTCATTCTTCAAATTTCTAGAGAATTTATGTTATACCTCTACTATTTTTGGTGGTACCAAATTACATGCCATTTTGTCATTGTCATCTAATTGTTTCACAAGATCAGATATCTTTTTGTGCAACTAGCTTTCTTTGTCTACCCTCAGGGACTGAGGGATACAATTTTTTTGGTATCCACCTCAGTCGCTGATATGCTTATTAAAGAAATCTCACTAGATTGCTCTGAGGGACAGACACTGTAAAGACAGACCCAAAAACCATAGGCCTAGCCTTTTTGGAGCTCATACTAATGACATACATCCTTTTTCTGTTTTTTTTTTTAAATCTATTTTTTCCTTTTTGAATATTTAAAGAAAAAAATCTTTCTTTTTTATCAGTCCCTTGTTTTACTCTCATCATCACACATTAACTTGCCACAAATATCCTTCTCCTTAGGTTGAATGTGATGCTCACCCATGGCAACCAGATGAATAGAGACCTCTGAGTGCTCCTGACCACCCTATAAGTAGTATCCAGGTGTCTGGATTCCGGTGTGAGCAAGGGAGATTTAGGTTTATATAAAAGGAGGCTAAATGGATATGATACGAATAAAGACTTTAAAAGGATAATTAGCCTACCCAAACTGCCTTTTCATATGAATTGAGTAGCATTGACTCTTTGCCAGAATGTTTTCACACAAAGTTTCACTGGTTAGTCAGTGTTAACAGTAGCATGAACATTTTGATGCTGGATGCATAAGAATGTACAAGTTGGGTTAACCTCACTCATGTTGACAGTTCTGCATTTGATTGCTTTGGGTGCATTACTATAAAAGGAATGGGGACCATGTGGGTCTGAATCACATCATGATACCTCATAAGCCTGTAGATGATGGAAATTACTTCTTTGAGCTATGCATTTTTCTTGTTGGGAATGGGGTTTTTCCCATACTGGATGCTGTTATAAAGGAAAATTATGCTACCTAAGGCCTAAGTTTATCTAATAGTTGTTGGCTTTCCATTCTGTGCCAGCAACTCTGCTAGGTGCTAGGGATAAAATGGCAAGCACAAACATGATTCCTGTTCTTGTGGCTCTTAGTGGGATTCTACTGGAGAGTAAGCATTCACTTCCCAATTGAATATAAAATCATAGCTGTGATGAGTGATCTGAAGGAGAAGTGCAAGAGGGAACAAGAGTTCCCTTCTCCCTCAGTGACCAAACGCTTCTTCATGATCCTACTGTAAGTCATCTGGAAATGGCCCAACACTGAGATGTTTTTGGACTAATGGAGAGACTGAAGCAATGCAAATAAGCTCAAGCCACTGAGGCAATCACAGCAGCAGAATGATCAGTATCAGAAAATGCCATGACAGACACTTAAAAGCAAGGAGGCAGATCCTAGTGCAGTGGTCTGGGACCAACAGCATAACAGCTGATCAGAGATAACTACAGGGTCTGTTCCCAGGGAGAAAACCATACAAAGATATATTTGAGAAGAGACATATCTCCTGAAGTTGTGAGTAAGTTAGGTTCACAACTCCCGGAGATGGTGCAAAGTTGAGGCATAGTTCAAGGCACTTTGGTGAGTAGTCAAGGAAAGAGCCAGAAGATGAGGAAATAAGCCAGAATTCAAGACAGGAATTGGGAAATATCAGATCATGTGGCTGTGATATAACTTGTACAGTCCAAGTTATATCAAGAGACAAGCCTCCTCCACTCTTTGAAGTACTCATGTATGAGGCAATTTGTCGGCAAATGGGACTCAAAGACTTAAACCCCTGAAGTGCACAGGACATCCGCTGAAGAATGGCTCTGGATACCAAATCCACAGATCTCTGAGATGAGGCATTATTTTATATATTCTCCCTATAACCAGATAATTATGTCTCAGAGCACAATTAACCTCTACCCAGACAGAAAGGAAAGTATATTGACAGGAATTGAGGGGCAGGAAAGGAAATAATGCCCATTTTATTCTGAATGCTTTATGTACATTAGTTCAGTGGTTCTCAGACTTTGAGCAGTGTTAGAATTATCTGAGGAGCATGTTAAACATACTGATCCAAGGCTGCACTCTTACCTACTGAATCAGGGTCTCCAGGATGAGGTCTGTATATGATAAACAAACTCTTCAAGAGATTCTCATCTGCATGAGGTGTTTGGGAACTACTGCATTATGTCCTTGAATCTTCACGACCAATTACAGATGGAGATACCCAGGCTGAAAGAAGTTAAGCATCATTTTCACTGGGGCCTCTGCATGTCCCATCTAGAAACTGGAGTTTTTCTGATTCAGGAACAGCAGTCCCTCAAATAGGCCTGTTCTGCCTTTTCCACATCCAGAGAAGCATTAAATTTTCCTACAGAGCACAAGGGGAAGAGACGACTTGGATTCTGTCCTGCATGCACAGGGAGCCCATTTGAAGGCCATAGAAGAAAAAATAATTAGAATTAGAGGGCATGAACCATGGTCAGTTTCTCTGAGCCCTGTTGAGCAACAGCCCAAGACCCCCACAACAATAATTTTCCAGTGATGCTTTGGTGTTAAATCAGTGGCTTCCAAGCTTTGATGAACATTGGAAGCACCTAGGATTTTTAAAAATGCTGATGCCTGGCTCCCACTCCTAGACATTATGATTTAGTTGGTATGTGACAACCTGCGCATCTGGAATTTTTTGAGTTCCCCCAGGTTTTTCAAATGTGCAACAAAGTTTGGGAGGCATTATGTTAAGTGAGAACTACTGATAGAATAGTGTTGTGGGCCTGTTTTGAGTAGTCTTTTCAGGAAATTGATGTGACTTCATAGGGGCTGTTAGTCATTATGTGGTCATCAACGAGGTCTGCACATGACCCTTCTCGGTTGCCACAGGCCAAGCCATTAAGAGTCAGCCACAAGAATGCTCATGAGAGTACTCACCAGCTTTCCTTTCTAAGTTCCTCCTGCCTACTGCTGCTTGGTCCCTCTCACTCGCTGTAGCCTGCCACCTGATGTGTCCTATTCCAATCCATGTCCCCTTCCTTCTGTGCAGAGTGACAGTAAGATCAACCACAACCCCACCCATGCTAATGTAGCATCCTGGAACACTGAGAGATCAAACAGTTCTCCAAGGGTCCCATTTTTAAAGGATCTGTGGCCTCACAGGAGGGAATGGGAAGTACTCAGTGAGGTCCATGGTCAGATGGACCCATTCTCAACTGTGCCCTACTAATAGCTATTTCCAATCTAGCTTCTGTGGTCTCAACGTCCAGTGTGTCCCAGAGGCATTAAAAATTCAAAGGGAAGAGCTAACTTTGGGGGATCTCCAAAGAGTTGTGAACCAGCAGAAGGCCTGGCCACCTAAGTGTAAATGAAATATCTATCAGTCTTGAAAAAATGCCCTCTTTCTATGGAGGTAGATCAATACCCCTAGATTTCCTGGAATTTTCTCTACCAAGGTAACAACATAAATGGTCACCAAGGAATCTAGTGGTACAGAAATTCAAAGAAATATAGGTGGGCTTTAGCCAAGATACCATTTGATTATGATCCAGGCCTTTAAGTATTCCCAAGGCTGGAATGTCCTAGGAAATTTCGTTTGCACTAATGGAGTAATGCTTTACCAGAAGCCTCCCTCAGGATCACTGAGGGACATCCTGAGGACCAGAAATGCGTTGGCCCAACTCTCTAGAATTACTGGTAAAGTAGATATGAAGCAGAGCCCAAAACTTGAATTTTTAAAATATCCTCAGGTGACTTTAATTCAAGGATCACTGAAATGACTTGATGGCATTGACTAGCATTCCTTCCCATGAAAAATCATGGTACTACCATTCAAACTAGTATTCCCATGGTGGGAATTCCAATCACATAGGCAAACAGACCAGGAAAGAAATTTCTGAGAAAGCAGGCTATTCAGTTTTACTCAAGTCTTATCATGTCAGCATCTTCTTATATCCCTTAGTCATAACATAGCCTGGGCTGCCAGAGTCTAAGAATCTAGAGCTAGATTGTTCAATAGAACTTTCTGCAATGATAGAAATGTTCTGTTCTGCTCTGTCTAATATGGTAGGCACTAGCCATAAGTCATTATTGAGTGCTTGAAAGGTGGTTGGTGAAGGAGAGTAACTGAAATTTTAATTTTATTTAATTAATTTTAATTTAAATAGGCACATGTACCTAGTGTCTACCATATTGTACTAAGAGATAACCCATCTTGAGGAGAAAGCATGCAGAGATATAACTGGGCACTAGACAATAAATATGTCTTTTTATTAGACAATCTCCCTGCCTTGGGGTTTCGCATAGGTGATAACTCCCCTTCCTCCTTAAAGGAAGAACAAGAAACTAAAACGTATTGTAGGGTCAGCCCCGTGGCTTAGTGGTTAAGTGCGTGCGCTCTGATGCTGGAGGCCTGGGTTCGGATCCCGGGCCCGCACCGAGGCACCGCTTCTCCGGCCATGCTGAGGCCGCGTCCCATATACAGCAACTAGAAGGATGTGCAGCTATGACATACAACTATCTACTGGGGCTTTGGGGGCAAAAATAAATAAATAAATAAAATTATTAAAATGTATTGTAGGTGACCCATCATTCACCCAGAACAGAGATTGTCTTGAAATGACAGCCCATAAGCCATAACTGGCCCATAGATTTGCTTGGGTTGATTTGCACTATACTTTTAAAAAAGTTTTTAAATTAGTTTTCAATATTTGTAAAATGGGTTTTTTTTTTAATCTCAATGTCTGTCTTCTTTAGAAAAATTAGACAACGAGGCCACCTTGACTAATCCTTCACTGCCCTGAATATCTGGAACCACATCAAAGGGGCACTTGAAGTTCAGTGGAGACACTGCCCAGCCTACTTCACCCACTCAGGTGGCCCGTCTTGGCCCTTGGAAGGGCTGGAGTTGGAGAGACCTGGTCTACAAATCTTCTCCAGGCAGAAGCATCAGATCTAAAATCCTGACAAGCCTGGTTGGTGGTTTTACCTCTGCTGCTCTCACCTTTAATACTCAAAAAAGCCAGGAAAGACCTCAATACAAACCCCTTCTATCTCTTCACTGTTCTTCACAAATATGTATGCATGTAGATATAGAGGATTCAAAGTCATTGTATCGGGATGAGTGTGAGCCAAGGCTGAGGCTGCTGGTTTCAGAGTACACAGAAATGACATTTACTAGTTTGAGCATGTTACTTAGCTGAGCCTTAGTTTCTGTTAAATGTTGGAATATAGAGAACCTGGAATAGGGCCTGGCACATCGCAAGCGCTCAGTACACGTTAGCCACTATTATTCTAGACTTTAGATGGACCATCAGTTATGGAAACCATCTCTGCATGGAGAAAGAATGTAGATAAGCCTTATCCACAGGCTAATACAAAGACATGGGCAGGTTTTCACTCTCCAATCAATTCTAAACCACAGTAGAAATCTGAGTTTGCTTGGGTATCTTAAATGAGCAGTCCCAGGAAACCAGTTATTAGATACTCATCAAAAGCTCCCCGTTTCTCCAATGTGCTAACGATTGCAGCACAGCCTGTGATGAGTTCTGAATAACAGACACAAATGCCATGCATACATAGCTTCTTCTCCTGCTGGCACACAGAAACGCAATGAGAAACAACTTTCCCTACACAAAGGAAGACAACAGCCAATGTGCCTCAAATTAGCCCTTCATCTGACCCAGACATGTCTCTTCCAATAGCATTCCTGAGTCACTGAACTTGACTGCAAGTTCAGAATAAAATGTAAACTTTCTAAAACTAACATGGCTCTAAATATTCAGCTTTTCTTTGCAGATTTACTTTTCAAAAATACATTGTGTTTGAAGTCGACCCAAATTATCTGCCACCACTTATGTAATGAAACACTCGGCAATGTCCTTCCCTCAGCAAAAATCTTTTTCTGCTCTGAATAAATTTAGCTTTTAATTCATATGAAGTTAGGTAGTTCTTTAAGAATCCTTAAGGCCAACTCAGAGATCACCATAGATGGTTGATTTTTATTATGCCTCTCACCCAAATGAATTGATGTCTGGGTGATAAGAATGCCAGTCCTGTCAATCACCTGCTCATCCGTCTTCCCCAAGTTAAACTGCAAATGTCCAAATTTCTCCCCTAATCTAGCAGGCAGTTAGCACCAGTTACTGCAGGCAGATAACACTCTCCAGTTCTAGAACAATGTTCAGTCCTGATTTTTTTTTTCCTACCTCACCTACTTTCTGATACAAAGTGATTGTATGCTCATGATGCTGGGCTGGTAGTCATATTAAACAAGGCAAGAGGATACCATCTCTATTGTCACAAGTCAAGGGCATACCATCCTTACTGAGCACATCCCTAATTTGTACTCATAAAACATTTCAATCCTACCTTGAAGTGTTATCTTCAATATGTTAATTAACACACATTATCTTATTTAAATTCTTCCACCAACTAAAATATTTATTGTATATTTACATATATACACATGCATATCTTTGCTAATGATAATAGCAATATAATACTAACTACAACAGTGATTTAGCACAGCTAACATTTGTATAGCGCTTCACCAACACATTCACACACTTTCTTGTATGTTCTTCTCAAAAGACACCTATGAGGCAGACAGGATAAACAGGGGAAAACATTTTTTGAGCCTCAATAAGATCCAAGCACTGTGATAGGGCTTTCTGTGTACTACCTCTTTGAGAGTACCAAGACTAGAGTAAGTAAGGGAGGCTCCTGGGGTGCAGAATTTAAGGAGGTGCTCACCCTCAGAGTCATACAAGTGCAGAGTTGGCACCTGAGAGTTGCCTCCTTTATTGTGCATCCTAAGCATCTTGCTTGCCTCACCCAAGGCCTGGCCTTTCTCAACAACCTTGTCAGTTACACATTATCTTCCTCCATTCAAAGATGGACAAACTAATACTCAGAGATCTTCAGCAACTTAACAAAGGCCTCCAGTAAATAAACCTTCTGACCAAATTCTGTTCTTTTTTCCACTAAAGAGTCTATGGCCCAAAGCCAATGCCAAATAAAACCACACTTATAAGTTGCATGGGAATTGACTGGGCTTCTTCAATCTCTACTTAAAATTCTAGTGTAGACAGCATTCCAAAGAAAACTTCCATTTAATCATTGTTATTATTGTTTATAAAATGAGAATGCTATTTATATCGAGGCTTGTTAGTTTCTTTAAAATCCTGCCATTAGCATATCCTAATTATGTATACAGTTGTGTTTTTATTATCAATAATTTTGGTTTGTGTGGAGATGTAATGAGGTGGATGGATTCCCCAAGAGGTGGCAAAAAGCGAATTTGTGTCATACTATCATTTTCATTTTTATACAATTTCAAAATATGCTCTGTCCCCTAGCTCTAATGGCAGTTTATGGAAATCCACCAGATACTCTTATCATGTATATTACTTTAGCATTCTCCAAAATAAAATCCTCAAGTTAATATTTATCCAGCTCCAAAGTCACTAAAACACAAAAGCTTTAAGTTTAAAACAACTTCATTGTAAAGGGCTATATATTTTATTTCTTCCTAATAGCTTTAAATCTACTCACAGAGGTCCCAGACAGAATTTATGGGAATACAATAATATGCCAATTAACTACAGTCAACTAGTTTCTAATTCTACATCTCTGGAATGTTTTTATTATTAATGGAAATCCCTGCCATGCTCACTGAGAAACAAGAAGGCAAACTGAAAAGAAAACCGACCCACTCTTAATTATAGTTATAATTGTTCTTGTAGATGCACAATTCTTTACCTCGAACTTCAACTTTGTGGATCAAATTCAGCCCAGTTCTCTGCTAGGGGAAGCTACTGACACAATTAGGGCAAGTCGCCCAAGAGAAATCCACAGGCCTATCCACAAAGCACACAGCTGGGAAATATGTCTAATTATATATTTGTTCTTGCTGTCCCTTCCCTGTGGTTTAAACACCCCCTGGCTATTAAATGCATCTGATGAGGAACAGAATGAAAGGCTGTCTGAAGTTGGGTGCTTTGGCTCCAGCATGATGAACTCTAGTAAGATCTATGTTTGGCCTATGACAAGTCTTCCAAACCCATCATCAAAAACTAATGGGAAACTGGGCATGTGGATGTTGTTAAGACCCAGGCCAGGGTATTCTTTTTGAGAAACTAAAAAAAGGGAACTGTATCAGAGACTAGCTAAGCCTGGACTTGATTTTTCAAACACACGTGTTTTGTCTTTTTAGAGTATGTAGTGAAGGAAGTGTCCACCTGACTTTCAATCACGCCATAGAGAGACTTGGAATGCCCTAGGCTCAATGGGACCTTTCAGTTCCTCTGTTGAATCTGTTCTCATCTTTACACAGTCTCAACTGTCATGGAAGCTGTGGGTATTTGTTATTAAGGGAAATCTTGAAGCTCCACGGTCACCTTAAATCTTAAGAACAGGGAAGACACCTGTGTTAATTTGCCTTGGCATGCAGTGTCATGCTAGGTGTTGTTATTGTTATCAGCCTAGGTGCAAAAAAAGACAAAAAGGGATGAATACTCTGTTCATGCAGTTATTGTTACATTAATTTTGGTTCATCAGCACTTTGACACACCCTAGAAAGTGTCATTCCAATGTTTTGGAAAAGGTCTCCCTGCCATGCCTACTCCCTGTGGATATTTCGCCCAATCTAAACACTTCACAAAATTACAAGGTAGGTTCTTCTCCTGAGATTCATATGCGACTTTAGTTATTCCCTACCCAATTTGGGTTTTACCCATAAAACTTCTTTATACCACCAAATGCAATCTATGTTAACTGACAAAATAGATCATTCCTATGGAACAAGCTGTTTAAAGAAACATTCACATACTTACGTCGTTAATCACTCTACTATTGTAAGATTTTTCCAGTCTTCATTTCATTTGATGGAATTGATTGAAATGTTTCTTTTTGACTCATCACTTCCCCTAACTCCAACAGAATAGCCTCCTCGGCTTGGTATGCAGTTCCAGGCTTCTCCTCAACTTTGTCTCAAAACCCTTTGCAGTTTAGCCCTTGGCAATCAGCTATAGGTGTTTCAGATAATGGAACTATTGTGGAGACTGACACCATTTTCACTCCGCATCCCCACAGTCTTTAATCCCTGCCTCCAAGAACATCTCTCTCCAACCTAGTGCAAACCAGAAAGAGGACAGAGGGAGATCAATCTTCTCCAAGTACGGGATGCCTGATTCTTCTAGCCCATCTTAACTGCTTTCCAAACTGAGGTCACTTGGCTCCTCATTCGAGGAGTAAGACTCCATCTCTTTCTCTTTCATAACTGGAGCTAAGAGTTAATTTGAATGCAATGCTTATTTACTTAATAGTTTTCCTTAACTTGCGTTAATTGTATTTCTTAGCAAACTATAACTCTTATAAACCGCTTCCATATGAAAGGCCTTTCAAAAATTGTTTTATGAAAATTCTCACACTCACTAAAACAAGACAGCATATTTCAAGTGAGACTTTAACTTTCTATCTGGCTCAGTTTCCTTGTTTATAAAAAATAGGATAAAAAGTTCCCACATCCTGATAGGGTGGTGGTGAAGATTCACACTTAGCACAATGTCTGGCACATAGGAGACAATAAATGCTAAGTCTTATTCTATATAAAGCACTTAACAAAAAGCCAAGCCTGTGGTGGGTTCTTAATAAATGGTAGTTATTATATTTTCCGAATTTGCCACAAACTGGAAAGGAATGGAAGTCTTTCTCATACAATGTCATTCTCATACACATGAGAGCTTCTTTCTTCCCTCTCCTTTCTTCCTGTCAGCTTTCTTTCTTTCTCTCGTCTCCAATCCCTTCTCCACTTTCTTCTTTCCTCATCTCCCTTTCACTTTCAAATCAAACATGCTGGAGATTGAGGAAAAAGAGAAAACAAATGGGAGCACATAAAATTTAGGTCCAAAAAGAACAATTATTGGAAAATAACTTGGCTTCTTGTTAAAAGTACGAAATTGCCAACACAGAGCCAAAAATAATTTACGGTGTTTTCCCAGGGGTTGGTATTTAATTAGCACTCTGCTATTGTCAATTGGCTCTGCTGTCACAGGGATAAATGATTCACAGGCTATGTGGGAGGCTTGTCCTGTTGCCACCACCATTTCATCAATCTTCTCATCAGCTTTATCATTACAGAACTCAACGATTTCTCACCTTTTCAGGAACTCTGCATGAACTTGACCTCTAGAAGTATTTGGCCACTATCATCTCAGCTATTAAATGTCAGATTCAGACATCTCAAACTGTGTGTCAAGACACTGCATTCTGGCAGCAATGAACCCATTACCTTTTTTCCCCTCATAAAGCATGCTCTTCAGGCTCCCAAAATTGTGTGATACAAGTTCTCTCAGGAGCCTCATTTTATTGTGGGTGCCTTTGAAAAGAATGTCTGTTGCCAGCTATATCAATTTCCAGACTTTTGATAGTTTGTACCTGCACATTATGCAAATAATGTCTGTTCATCTTTACTGGGTGAAATAGGCAGCAAGGTTAAGCAATAAAATACAGCTAAGCAACAGGCTCTATTAGCATTTTGCTGGTTTGTCTGAGATCAATGAATTCTTCAAATTGTATTTTCTTCTCTTTAAAAAGAGTCACACTGAGGGGCCAGCCCAGTGGCGCAAGTGGTTAAGTGCGCACGCTCCGCTGAGGCGGCCCGGGGTTCGTTGGTTGGAATCCCGGACGCGCACCAATGCACTACTTGACAAGCCATGCTGTGGCGGCCTCACATATAAAGTGGAGGAAGATGGGCACAGATGTTAGCCCAGGGTCAGTCTTCCTCAGCAAAAAAAAAGAGGAGGATTGGCAGATGTTAGCACAGGGCTGATCTCCTCACAAAAAATTAATAAAATAAAAAAATAAAAAGAGTCACACCGAGCTTGCTTTATCCCTGCTAATGAGTCACGAGAGGGCAGGAAGGACAATTGACACTGTCTACATCGCTGTCAGGCTGTTTCCAATAAACACTCGTCTGTCCAGGCTGTTTGTCACCTCTGCACCTATGCTGCAGTGGCCTGGGGACTGAGAATGCTGGGTGGATTCAAAGAGGAAGTCAGTGAGACTGTAGGGTAGGAAGCAAGGAAGAAACAGTAAGAGTTGGACCAGAGAGACTTTTCTCATCCATTTAGCAGCTGAGTGGAGCCTATAGATTCTTTTCAGAATATATATCAGGATTTAAAAAAACAAAAATACAAAAGATTACAAAGGAAACAATTTTACTGAGATAACAATTATCTAGAATCAATGTGTGCTATGGTAATAGGTGTGCTTCTTTATCGACATATTAAAACAAGATCCAGTGGGGGGCCCGCCCAGTGGTGTAGTGGTCAAGTTCCCATGCTCCGCTTTGGCAGCCCAGGGTTCACAGGTGGGGATCCCGGGTACAGACCTATGCACCGCTCATCGAGCCATGCTGTGGTGGCGTCCCATATACAAAATAGAGGAAGATGGGCACAGATGCTAGTTCAGGGCCAATCTTCCTCAGCAAAAAGAGGAAGATTGGCAATGAATGTTAGCTCATGGCCAATCTCACTCGCCAAAAAAAAAAAAAACACGAGATCTAGTGGTGATTTGAAGTTACGATGAGCATAAGTAGTGTTTTGAGATCTCTACAACAGCTGTAATGTGATAGGAAATATCCATGATTTCAGCTGATGACAAAGTCACAGGAACTGCTGATACCACTGTGGTATGTGGCTACAATCATGACGGAAGGAAGTGTTAAATTGCAGTTAGAGGTTAATGAAAGTAATTGTATTTTTTTCCCCAAGTTCGCAAACTCCCTGACACCTCTTAGGAGTCTGTGGACCACAGATCAAGGGCCCATATTGTAGGGGAGGCATTTGGATTTTACTCCCAGGGAAATGGAAGCCTTGGGAGGAGAGTTTAGGCTCCAGTGTACTCGTTCATTTAAATCGGGAGATACCCAGAGTCTTCCTTGTCTCTTTCCTCTACACACAATGCTCTGGACACCATTTGTCCTGGCATTCACCACATTATTATGTATAACTGTCTGTGTTGGTTCCTCTAACAGATTGTAAGGACAAGAACTATGTATCAACTGTCTTTGTATAAACAGTGCACAAGGCCTGAGACAGAGGTTATTGAGTGTTTGTTAAGTAAATTATTGAAGACTGGAATGCTTTTGAAACAATTACATATGAATCTACACTGCCAACATTTTTCTGAAGAACATATTTTCCTTCCTGAAATGGGTTGAGTGTGAAAACACACAGCATTTTAAAAATAATATTATCAGACTTTAGAACTGGAAATGGAAACATTGATGACATCAGGTAGATTTAGAAAAAAAAAGAATTTAAAAGTAGATTGATTAAAAAAAGATAATGTGGCTACCTAAAGACTAAGGTTCTCTAGTGTTTAATATCACAGGAGCCTCTGCGGAGAATCAGAAGGCCAGGTAGGCAAAGGCATTAAGCGTTGTGCACACCAGCTATAGATCAACAGGTCAAAGGCTCAGGCAAGGGGATGAGCTTCCAGGAATCTTCATTTTCTCCAGTTTGTCCCTAGAATAAGCTTTGCATTTTAGACAAGAGCTCAAAGCTGCCTAACCCCAACACACTGCCATCCATCCATAGATGAAGGAAGGAGTAGGGTAGAATTTTCCCCAATCCTGGGCCACATCTAGGACCTGGCTGGAACTCTGCACACAAGGCTGGTTTCTAGTCTCTGTGTTTATTTGGAGGTGGGGATGGAGATCAAGGCTTGAGTCTTAATTTGGAATCCACTTAAATACAGATAAAAACCTATTTAGCATGCTCAAAATTTGACATCGGAAAGAAGGTCTATATGAAACAGATGTGTTGGCTTCATGCATGTTCAGCTCCACCATTGTAAGAAACAATACAAAACATTCATTCAGTCCATGCATTTTTATCAAGGCTTTCTATTTGCCAGGGCCCTTGTCTCCTTGGATTAAACACACATACACACACATACACACACATCATAAAACAACTCATGGATGAAATTTACAATCCCTGTCCTCAAGTCAGTGGGAAAGTCAACAGGTAAATCCAAAACCACAGTAAAAGCAGTGATACTTCTAAGTTTGCATAGAGGAATAAGGGAAAAATTTACCAAAGATGCAATATTTGAGCACACATTATAGGAGTAAGTAAAGGAATCTGTCATCTCAAGAAGTGTGTGCTCTGAACAAAGACCAGGCTGATCACTGAGAAACTGGAGCCATATCAGGGCCTACCTACTTCAGGGAGATTTAAAAATATCCTGAGCTTGTTTATCATTTGATCAGATTTGGCTAACAAATTAATGGCAATATCCATGGCTCAGAAATGGTGCCCCAATCAGTTGTTGGGCTCTAATTCTAATCACGTGAAGGCTTAGGATACTATAAGAGCTATAGGCCAGAATTCCTATTTGTTAACTATTTCATTAAACTTGTAATGAATTTGGGCCTGGTACTGTGCTGGGGGCAAGAAAATAAAAGTTAACCAAACCATGAACCCGCTATCTTGGTTTCACCAAATAATTAACAAAAAACTCAACATAAGTCATATGAGCAACAGCATGGAGGGTACCATGGAATAATGGCAGAAGAAATCTGAATCAGACTGCAGTGAGATTTGTAAGCATTGAAAAGAAATGTCTGATGTAATAGTCTACTTTCCTCATTAAGAAAACAAAATGATGTTTCTGATAATCATGGTTACGAACTTGGAATCCTAAGTTAAAATTTCAACTCTGACATTTATTTGTTATGTGGTCTTTGAAATTTTACTTAATATTTCTAAGTCTCAGTTTCCTCATCCAGAAAATGGAAATGATTACAATGACTACTATATAGAATTGTTGTTAATTAAATGAGATCTTCGAAGTGAAGTGCTCACACAAAGAAAGCACTCAATATCTTAACATATATGATATTTAAAAATATATATATATATATACACACAATTGTTTTTATAGTTAGTGAAAGATCAAGCTCAAGATTATTTGCTTTTGAAATCCAGTTATCCTTGGCTATCATTAGTAGGTCATGAAGTTCACCTTTGCAATGGAGCAGTATGCCAGGCTATTTTTGATTTTCAAAAGTAGATCTGTTGAATTCAATATGGAGAAATATGAAATGCAGTATGAAATAGGGTTTGAATAAATCAATATCTCTCTCTCTCTGTCATAAACACACACGCACACGCACACAATAACCTCTGCTGTGCACACTGAAGATGTTTCACGTTTCATTTAGTTCAAGGCTCTACGCTGCTGGATAAACCAACTTCTCTAAAGAGTTTCCTAGGTAAGGCAATAGTGACGGGGGCAATTCAAATCCCATTCCTGCTGCAACCACCTCATGGAATTTCTTTAATTACACGTTTAATAAATCTACTAATACCTTCCAGAGTATACATTTATCCCAACCCTCTAAGGAAAACCATTTCCCAACTGCACTTTGAAAATGGGGAATGAATTTTCTTTTTCCCTTGCCTCCTAAACAGAACGTGACTATTTGGGGGGTTCATTCACTGCTGGCAAATGGCCATTTCCTGCCTCTAGACAGAAAGTCTTAAAAGAACTTATAAAAAACAGTCAAAATCCTCTGTAGACATCCAATAACTTATAAAGAAAAGAACGTTTTGATGAGTTAGTGCAAATGAATCAGGAACATATGGATCCTATTTCTCTTGAGTTTAAATTTGTAAAGAGAAAAACTTCTTAGAAAAATGAACTTTGTAGATGTCACTGACCCCAAGGGAAAAACATATGAGATGATTACTCAACTTAATACATTCCTAAGTTGCCCTGTGCTTAGCTGAAGCGCACTCAGGTCATTTGTAGCTCAATTTGGACTGTCAAACACACAGCCCATCATGCTCTAATTGTTTTCAGAGTAAAATGCTGGACAGCAGAATATATTAAGGTGGTTAGTATTTTCAGCAATAAATTTTAGTATGGCAGTTCATTTTCTAATTCCATAAAGAAAGTTAATTTGTCCATGGCAAGAGATTCTAGAAACATTGTGAGTGTCACATATCTGCATATCCAGGGGCCAATCCATAGATGGGTGGTGTAGACAGGCTCCCACAAGGACAACAGGGTACCAATCAGAAAATCGTCTCTTGCAGCCATGCTAAGCGGTGCCCTAATGCCCAGGAAGAACTAATTTGCTTCATGTGACTGAGCACTTTATTCTCAAAAGGTTTTTCAGGAACCAATATAATTACACAAGATCCAAGAGATGTAACTGTTGGCTTTCTTTTACAATCTGACTACAACAATTACTCAAATAATGATTCAGTTGTATATGTTGATAACTTTTACTAATTTATTAAACACATCTCATGCATGGAGGAATCTGAGCACATATCCAGAGACAGTGATTACTATGGCCATTGGAAATATATTAACATTTCTAAAAGAGAGCAAAAGGCCTGTACTATGTGCAGGGTGCCACAGAAAGCTGACTAGCAACTTCCACGGATATTTCATGTGAGTTGAGGTTACACCTTATACATAGACATCATCAAACTTGTTGATTTGCCAACTCAAGTCAAAAAGGATTATGGGACTAAAGAAATAGTGCTCATCAGGAGGAAGGCTGTGGTGGCCACTCTGGTATTTTCTGAACAATATCCCCCATCCGAGGTTCCTAATTCCTTGTTAAAAGACTGGTTATATATGCTGGTTGAGAGAGGGATTTGTTCTCACAGTTCTCACTTGGCGGATTCTTTCCCACATTGAAGAGAATAAGTATGAGCTTGTACATTAGTATGTTCTAGCTGGAAAAGATCCTTGAGAGTAACTGGTCTAATCATTCTCAACCACTAGCTGGATAAATTTTAAAAATGTAGGCCCCTGTCCTCCCAGATTTAGGGTATGGCCCTGTTATCTGATTTAATCATTTCCCAGGTGATTTTCACCTTATTTTACAGATGAGAGACAGTTCCAGAATGGTTGTAACATCTCCCGGAATCTCCTTATTCCCAGGCCAGTGCCTCATAGACAAGCTCAGCAGTGCCTGGGTCATTAGGGAAACTCGTCAGTGTATAACAAGGCAGGAAAAACAGCCCAGAGCAAGGGAATAATATCTGCTGGTTAGAACCAGCCAACGTTTATGTTGCAAAATAAATGCAGTTGAGTTATTCTTATGCCTCTCAAGTCAGCACATAAAGTAAAAATTTCACACAGGCAAAATTTTCTTTAAACTTCTTTTAAAAGGCCCTATGTTGCAAACTGACACATCTCTCAATAAGTCCAACAAAGCCCATTTTTCGTCCAGCTTTAGGAGAAATTGTTGGAGTTTTTATAAGTCGTCATTGAGCAAAAGATGAAGTTTTTGGCTAATATTTAGGAGCACTGTAAGAGAAGCAACAATGGCGACAAAAAGTCTTTACATACTAGCATCACCCCGGTGCAGATAGAGGCTAAGAAACATATAAGAATTTGGACCAATTGGAAGAAAAATGAATTCATATGTCTTATCTCACACAATGGTTTGGCATAAAACTGAAAATAAATTGCATCATTTAAAATATCTCTCTTTCCTTTTCTCTTTCTTTGTTTAAAGAGGGCACATAACAGAAACTATGTACAAGGTAGCACCTCCCCACCATTGGACATCACTTGCAATGTGGTGCCCAGCAGGTCACATGCCAGGTGGTTGCAACCCTTGCTGCAGAACCAAGTCTAAGATCAGTAGTCCAGGATTCACGTGGAGCTCTCACTTCTTCGCCTGAGGCCTTCAAACTTGGGATCAAAGATGTGACCACTTCATTCTGATCAGGTTTTAGTAACTTGGATTCATCACAGGTTTAGGGAACTGTAAATCCTCCAATATCCTTCTATTCCCTGCTTCATGCAAATGAATAGTCTCCTCACTAAAATGTTGAGGCTCCCTGGTGTCGACTGAAGAGAGTAAAGCTTACTTCTCTACCCTCAAATTCCCATGCGATAGGACTTCTAAGAGAAGTCCATGAATAGAAATGAGGAGAACTCAGTCTGATTGAGAGGGGGCATGTTAGCAAGTCCTTCTACCACTGGGCTCACAATCCAGCTCCTCCAATCCAACTTTCATCCAAAATTAAGCTGACCTTGTGCGTCCATTGGTCCACATGCTTGTGAAGTTTCTTCTAGTATGTTTTCTGTTGAAGACCCAAAAGATTGGAGAAATAATGGCTTTGCCAGACCTACTCGTGTTTCTTACCATAGTGAGTAGCAGTGTCATCATCAAAGGTGGTCTGGTTTCCATAGAGGCCACCTCTATGCCCAAATGTGTTAGGAGAAACAATGAGATGGCTACAGCTCTGGCCATAGCTTCCATCAAAAACAGAGTACTGGCTGAGAACACTGGCTCTCACAGGCAAATCACCGAAATCCACTAGAATGGGAAAGTACCTTTTTTGTTCTTCCGTGAATTGAGCTAGATGACAGTGGCAGGACTGCTGATTTTCCATTCAATCATGGCAGCACATAAGTCCTATTCAATTAAGGTGGAGGATAAGGCAAAGTGTTGTTTTTCCTCCCTACCTAGCAAGGAGGAAGGCACATACTTCCAGCTTGCAAAAAATGGCTGTAGAATGTCCTTCAGCAGGACTTTCAGTGTCATTTTTATCCCATGTAAGATGTAGATCCAATCACATGCTCAGAGGTTTATTTTCTATTTATAAAAATGTCACATCATTTGGATAATCATCAGATTTGATTTCATAAGAAGTTCTAAATGTTGGTAATTTTGAAACCACCACATAATCCAGATCATTTACAGAAAAGCAACATGGAGGCCTCTTCTCCTACATTAAATGGGTCAAGGTTGTTAATATTGACTCTAAAGATACACCCATGTGGAAGTTGGGAGTCATCTTAAAGACATCCAGACAGCATATACAAATGCTGCTTGATGTTTGGTATGTCACCTGGAGAGCCTTGAGAATCAGAGAGACAAAGCTTTCTATTTGTCTAATTGTGCTATGATAATTTGAGCAAAGACATGACTGTGGCTGCATCAGTGGGGCTGCTCCAGAAGGAATCAATGGCGATGAATTCTGGAGCTGAGACATGGCTCACACTACTCATTTTGCAGATGAGGAGTCCAGAGTTAATGGTCCAAGGTTATACAAGAGTGGATTAATCTGATTAGAACCCAAATTTTCTGACTTTTACTCCAATGCTATTAACTTTACACCAAGATTCCTCTTTGGGATAATAATAGCCAGTGGTGAACTGCTCCCTACCTCCTCTCACCCAGCTTCCAGGAGCCATAAGTCCCATTCTGGCTGCACAGAGGAGGAGTTGAGCTACTGTTACATCGTGGCTTCATTGATAGACTCCTTTAGGCTTGGAAGCTGTTCCATAGTCTTATGGACTTCTAAGCCATACTTTGCAAAGGGATCCATCCTCTTTCAAACACACTAATCCCAATCCTAGTAATATCCTGGTCATGTCAAAAAGCAAAACTCTTTCCCCCTTTTTAAGAACGATGCACTGAAGTACTAATTGTAGACAGCCTCTATTTCACCTGTCTCATGCTACTTATTCTTGGCTTCTACCCAATACTGGCTTCCATTAAAAATTACGTGTTTCTTACCTCCAGGTTACCGTGAAGAAGGAGGAAGACACAGCCATCAGAAAAATGAATAAATAAATAAGTAATCTTATAATTTGCCCTCTGCATGAAAGTAAGTATTGAAAGGCTGAATTTTTAAAAGAACTCTTACTCTACTATTTAAACATTTTTTTTTTTGGCTGGGAAAGATTTGCCCTGGGCTAAAATCTGTTGCCAATCTTCCTTTGTTTTTTTTTCCCTCCCCAAAGCCCTGGTACATAATTGTATATCCCATTTGTAAGTCCTTCTAGTTCTTCTTTGTGAGCCGCCACCACAGCATGGCTACTGCCAGATGGGTGGCGTGGTTCTGCTCCTGGGAATGGAACCCGGGCCGCAAAAGCAGAGTGTGCCGAACTTTAACCACTAGGCCATTAGAGCTGACTCTTACTCTACTGTTGAGAACAGTGACTCAAAGTATTTTTTCCAACCCAACACATTTAAAAGACCTGAAATAGTTCCATTGAAAGCAGTGGTTCAACATGGCAGAGCTTCTCTGAAAGAGGTAGAATGAACTATTTAAAACACGTAGTTTTAGGGGAAAAAATCTCCAAATGATTCTCAAGCCTTCCTTTTCTCTAGTGGAGAATTATTACCTGGCATTGTTAATACTAAAAATGGGAAGTCATTCTGTTTTGCTAAAATATACCATATTTTGCCTAAGCTTTGATTCTTCACTCAAGCCAGCAGAATGGGTTCCATGACTCTGCCAACTGCCTGAGAATTGGTGACATCTTCAGCAAAATATCCTCCTACAGCAGAACCACCTCCCCCAAGATGGCAGGGAATATGGCCACTGGCAGCTCCTGTGCTCCATATCTCTCAGCTTTACCACTAAATGGGCCTTAATTTTCCTTTCCCAGCTCCAGTTTGCAAAAAAAACTCCAAGAAGGCACTAGTCAGCCTATTTTTGGTTCCACGCCCACAAATGTACTTTGAGTGGCTAAGTCTGGTAAGATGTCCAGTTTTAGACTAATTGCCACTGACAGAAGCAGGGTTATAGTAGAACATAAAAATGCCCAACTGGTTGACCTTGGGAATTCCTTTTCCTTGAACTTTAACTACCACATCTGTAAATTTAAAAATAAAAATACTTACCTTGAAGAAAGTTTTGTGAAGATATATTAGCATGTGTTATAGAAACACGTAAGAGTATGTGTCCCAAACACAGGCCATGGGACACAATAGAAGCCAGAAAAATATTGGTTTCCTTTCCCTCTTTTGCTATTTAGACCTAGTGGCATACATATGAATTTCCCACACCTATTTAAACATAATTGCCCCCTTGCCAAGACAGAGTATATTTTCAGCTTCTCTCTACATTTCATTTTATCTATTTAAAAGTAATGGGGGCATATTGGACACTGTTCTGGGTTAAGAACAGCTGGCAGAGGAGGACATGTGTTGATTGTATGTCAGCACAGAAGTCAACAAGCCACCTTAAACTACATGGGACTGTAGGCTATGTCACTAGAGCACCCTGGGGCCTTGATTATCTAGATATCCTCTGCTGGGAGAAAAAAAAAAAATCATTAGACTTTAAAGATCTCTCCACACAGAGTAAGACTAGGGGAAAGGATGCATGGGCAACCTTACCTCGATGTCTAACAGTGCCTAACTAAAGCCCTCCCTACCCTAGGCACACTGGCTAACTGGCAGTGGGCTTAATAATCAAAGCAGCAAAATTTATATTATTCCATATACTGTGCTTCTTATTGATGGGAACAGTTATGAAACTTGGAGACAACAGCAAGGGGTTCTAATTTCTGGCACCAAGAACTTGGGCATGCCTATTATGAATAGACACTAAAGCAGTGTGAGGACGGAAAGGTAAGTGGATTGCTCACTCAGCAAGCTCTAATGTGGGACAACCTATGGTGACACCAAGCACTTGAACACTGCCACCAAGAAAGGCAGAATATCCCTTGGGGCATGGCTTTCATTCTAATAATGGGAATTTAGAATCATAAGATAAAGAGATAAAACTCACTTTTAACCACGAACGTGAATGCTTGTCACAAAATCTCAACAAAAACAGCCTGAGAAGAACAGGAAAGTATTGTGTGTGTGAGTGTGTATGTGACTCTGTGTGTGTGTGTGTATTCAAAGAGAGGGAGAGGGAGGAAAGGAAGGAGGGATGAAGGAAGGAAGGAAGATAGATGGAGGGAGAGAAAAAATATAAACTGTTCGCAAGTCATCATGGTTCCTGAAGAGGAAAAGGAACATGGCATGTGTGCAAAGTCTGGGAATAATTTTCTTCAATTATGTCACAGCCATTGAGCATCATGGTTTCCACCTGAAGATCATGCTTGGGCTAGTTAAAGGATACATTTTTATAGCAGCATATTAGGATGATGATTATTATTACCATAACCACATTCCTGCACAGAATATGAATATTTTAAGGTGGAATTTATTTTTCTAAACACTCATATTGCGCCAAAACTAAGGCTGGCATAAATACTCAGAAAGATGTTTGTAGACATAAAAAGACCTTCCCCACGGAGAACTCTGAGCACCCCATTTGCTCCTTCCAGGTCTCTGAATGTTAGCTACACCCCTGTGTTGTACGGAATTGAAGGATGGTGCATTATGTGTTTTGCATTTCTGAAAAAAGTCATCCACAAGAATTGAAACTTGGTGTGAAGGATATAATTTTTCCATCGGAAATGTAAGCATCACTTCATGTTTCATTTAAGCCCTCCTTTTAAGAACCACAAAGATCCTAAGGTGTTTCACGTCAGTGACATAAGGCAGGCCCCACACTGGGGGTTTTTTGGTGATCCATAATGTGATTCTGAAATAAAAGTGACAAACAATTTTTAACACTGCATATGTTCAAAGACCTCTGCCAAGAAAGGGAAAAAATAGTCTTGGCACCAGAACCTAAAGTGCAACAGTTCCTTTGTGATCTGTAATGAGAAAACAAATGGCCATGTCCCTGATCTTGTCATATTAGCAGGAGAACAGCATACGAACCTTTCAGGAGGCTGAATGTGCATTTCTTCAATGGATTCCCAATTCTATCTTCTGGAGTAGAGGAATCTGTTCACTTTTTCAATACAATCCTTTTGTGGATTTTGTGTCTGAATGTTGGAAGTCGGGGGAGGGTGACAACTCAACTGCTTCCACACAGTAGAAACCAATATCTTTACTTCAAAAGGACAACAATGATGAGCCCAAAACTAGTTTTGTTCTCTGGTACCATCAGTTGACCTTGAGGTCTAGACCACACTGGGTAAGGTCTGGGACCTTGGCTAGCAACAAGTTGCAGAGCTGAGTATCTGTCTCAGTACAACACTGCCACATACACACAGCATCTCATGGTGCCCTGCCACATCTGTAGGCACACTACTTAAAGTGACAAACAGCAATACCACAGGTGTCGTGTTTCCCTCAGAAGGCACAGAATAAATAATTTAAATAACAAGTAGATGACATTTAACATTTTGAAAAACAATCTGTTTGTGCTAAAAGCACAATTAAAATACATTATATGTTAGGCAAAGGCCCAAACTTTGCATGCAATGAGAGAAAACTTCCGCTTTCCCCCTACACAGAAGAAAACTGATTTTGGTTTTGAAAATACAGAGCTGGGGTTCCTCCCTGCCAATGATATGCAAGTCAAGCCAGGTGCCCACTAAGGGCCTTCAAAGATGAACCAAAGGTGTCTCCATTGAACTGTTCCCACCCTAGAACAAGGTGGTCTGCTTGTGGAGGAGGGGGATGTCAGCAAGAGGGGAGAGATTAGGAAATTCCCATGGAGTGATTGAATGGCAAAAATTTCTGGGAAATGCCATCCTCAAAGATCTGCAGAGACCCAGCTGAGGGCTGGTCTCAGGTGAACCACGGCCTCCCCTCTGGATGGCTCCACACGGCCACAGCTTTAATTAGACCCTCCCAGAATACTATGCTTCTGCCCATCTGCTGCCTTGTAACTGGGGAATGGGGGTCCAGGTTTATGTCACACTACAAGTGAGGCCTGATTAGTACTTTAGAGTTTCCACATTAAAAAAAACCCAGAAAATCCATTGGTCTTCCGGCTTGGAATATTAATCTTAGTTGCCTTACCCCCTAAGATGATTTCCCAGAAGACTTAACACAAGTTCTCTGTGCTGCAGGATGCTTACTCCTTGGGGTATTTGAAATCACTGTACATGACCTCCACAATGTGGAAATATCTCACAGTATCAGGCCATTTGTAGCTTTTGGAGGTGAAAGACATCCTGTTCTTCTTCTGCTTTCTATGGAAAAAATTACAAATATGTACATCTCCCCCGAGACCAATAGCTAAACGTCATATGAGTCCCTAAGGTGGAACAATAGAACAGGCACTGTAAAAACATTTCTTAGGCTAACTTCCAGATACGAAAGGAGTGCCTCAGAGTTGCCAAGTGGGTAAATCACTATATCACAAGGAATGATATTTTTAGACTGCACGAAAAATGAGGAATGCATGAAACCGCAGATGATAACGGAGAACAGCCACCCAAGTTAGGAGTATGGGCCGCATTTCCGCTACTCATTTCCATAAGGGCTCTTTATTTTGCTCACTTGTCTCTGTAATAAAGTTTCTAGTTGAGAAAAATGGGTACTTATGGAAAGGTTATCATGCCTGTGATGTCAATTTTTTATAGCCAACTCTGATATTCTTTTCTTTTGGTTTTCTGAACTCAGAATTTCTTAATTTTTAATTTAGCTGAAAATGCCAGTGGGTACTCTTCACCCCTTGCCCACCTCACATTTGATCCCTGGTTCTCTCTGCCATATACCTTATCTCTTCAGTCATAATTTCCATTACATAATTTCCATTCTGTGTTGTAAGATAATTCATCTCTTTGCTCTTTTCAGAGCAATAATTCAATTCTCAGTAGTGAATATTCTTTTTTGTTTTTCAATTTTTCAATCAGAAGTCATTATATTTTTTACTTCTGGTAAGTCATTTTTGTGCCCCAATTATATCCTCTTGAGGATTCTCCTTATTTTATTCATTAAAGCGCTGCTCTGTCTCTCCCACTCAAGCGACTGCGGTCAGAGACAACTGTACTATTTGTTCAGCTGGGTTCCCTGCCTCAAGTCCCTGAGTCCCTTTAAATATATGGTGACAACAGCACCCTCACAGTTCAGACTTTGGGCAAATAAAACAAGTGAGTGGTCGATGACAGAACATGTTTTTTCTCATCCTGTCCACTGAGCCCAAGTGTTCCAGTGAGGCCTCCTGGATGTGGACATGTCCAGCCACACAAGTTGCGGGTGATTTGTGTAGTTAAATAGAACCAAATCGACTATTATTTTGAAAAAAAGAAGTGTCTTTTCCTTATGGTTTAGAAATCAGAGAGCAAGTAAATGGTTAAATGTGAAGGTTCACTAATCACATCTAGTATTTATGGTATATGACTGTCAAAAATGATGAAGATGCACACCATTGAATCATATGCTTATCTGACTGAGAGAGGTGTGGACACTGATGGGAGAATCACATTAGGTAGATTCCTCAATTGTTTTAAAAGAAAATTTCAAAGAACTTGATCAGCTGAGCGTCCTAGAAGATGCAACTTTGCCCATCAAGCTCAACCCCAGTCTTACTTCAAGCAGGGTTGATTGACCCATGAATGGGTAGATACATAATGGGGCCATGTTAAGCAGGTAAATGAGCAGGGAAGATAATGTGCAAGAAAAATTAATAATGAAACAGATATGAAAGATATTGAGACAGAGAGGTTGAGAGAGAATGAAAACTAACTATCTTTCTTCTTGTTGGATTTATAGTTTGTAATTCCGGTTACTCATGAGATCTTGCTCTAGTTCCAGCCCTTGAATTTCAAGCTTTTTTAATATATTTCATTTATACAATGTATTTTCTTTATATAAGCTAGCTTGAGTATATTTCTATTTCTTGCAACCAATCTCAAACTAAGACCCAAACCCAAGTTAAATTTACAATAATCTGATCAATTTTACCATGTCTTTCTTTCTGACTTCTCTCCTGAGCTTCAGGCTCAAATAGCCAACAGTCTATCGGAAATCTTCATCATATATCTAAAATCATCTCAGACTTAACTGTGTGCAACATAATTCTCATTTTCTTTATGTTTTTCATATAAGCATATTCATCTACCAGTTTTCACAGTAAACGCACTAAAATTTACCCATGTGCTCAGGTCAAAAACCTAGTTGTCATTTCAACTCTTCTGTTTTACCCACATACTGTACCACATCTGACTTACCAATATGAGACACATTACTATTTTTCATCAACATCCAGTTCTCTCTATTCTGAACATGTGAGAGAATTGCATTTCCTTGTCTCCTGGGTACCTTGCTCTGGACAATGAAATGTCCAGAAGGAAAATGTGCAGAGGGAAAGTTATGTGTGTCATTCTTTCTTAGAAGCATTTAAGAGCTGTTACTTGATTGTCTATCTTTTCTTGTCACGTGATCGATGATACTTCACATGGTAGAGCATCTGTCAGCCTGGTTCCTGACTCACCCAGAGCCCTCGACTGACTCAAGATATACAAATAGTGTGTGCAAAAATAAACCTTTGCTATTTTATGGCACTGAGATTTGGAAATTGTTTGCAACTGCAGCATAAGCTAGCCTATCCTAACTGATAACAATCCTCAAGTCCTGTTGGCTCTATTGTCAAATTATATTCCAAACTTGAGGCTGTTACCTCCTTTCCCACCATCATTGTTTTCCAAAGAACCTTCATCTCTTGCCTGGATTTACTGCAGGAGCCTCTCAATAGGTCTTCTTTTTTTCTACTCTGACATCTCTAAACTCCATTCTCCATGCAGCAGTAAAACTTTATTATTATTTTAAAGGTGAATCTGATCATCATGCCACTCCCTCTCCCAAACCCTCAACTTCTCATTAAACTTAGAAGAAAAATCAAAATCTCTCCATGAACCACAACACTCTATGATCTGACCTCTGCCTATTTGTCTCCTGCCATTGTTTTCTCTCTCTGCTCCAACCACATTGTCTCTCTTATCGTTGCTTGCAAACAGTAAACTCATTCTCCCCTCAGGGTTTTTCTCTTGCTGTTCCTTCTGTGTAGACTGTTCTACCTCAAGATATCTGTGGCTTGGCTTGATCCCCCCTCATACAAATCTTTGTCCCAAGATTACAGAACAGTATCTACAGTATCTGAAACGACATCCCCCGATAACTGACTATCCAACTACCCTTTTTGATTTTGTAAAGTACTCTTTGATTTATCTCATTTCTTTATTTGTTTAATTCATTTCTCTCTTCCTAGACTATGAACATGATAAGAAAAGGATTTTGGTTTTTGATCTTCTGTCTCTGGTATCTAGAAAAGTGTCTGGTGCTTAGTGGAATTCAATAAATATTTAAGTGAGTGAATTGAAGAATAAATAGCTTAAACAATCAGAATGTCAAAACAATATTGCAATGAAGAGATAACTGAATAAGAAGTAATACTCTTTCATAAGTTCTTAACCTAGTTTGTTTTTTAACAGCAAAAATAAATAAAAATACTGCTATAAAATCAATTTATATAGCTTTTATGCCCTACCACTTATAATTCATTTATTAAGTAAAACCTCACTTGTTCAAATTAGCTTGTTTAAATTAGCCAATGCACATTAAAACAAGTAGCCTTTTAAAAGAGAATCAGCACAGGATATGTTTAAAGCTGCAATGGCAATAACTAAGTTGTGTTCCTCAATCCAAAATATCTAAATTTTCTACAATGGGCCCAAGAAACGAGAAAGACAAAAATATGAAAGCAAAATAAGGACTCAATAGAGTAGGCTAGTAAGGAAATTGGAGAAAAACTATTAAGTGGGAAACACTAAGCTAACAAATTTCTATGGAAAATAATTTTTCTGAATAGTTTAACTAGAAGAGAATCCATCAGTAGAATTCACCAATGAGCTGTAAATGCAACATCTCCTTGATGATTTGTGTGGTTATGTGTATTTCCATCACATGCCAAGGTGACACATCTGAACTTCCATCAGTGGGGAATACCCTTGGATTATTGCTTTAGTGAAAATGATGGATTTGCACCAATACACTAGCTCAGTTATCAACTTTTACTCCTGAAATACTCTACATTTTTGCAAAGCAGATGGTCCAGATGAAGAGCATTTACTATGATCAAAAGATATATTGAAGACACCAGCTTTCAAAAGGACTGAAGTTCTCTCCCTGGCTCCAGAGCATTCCAAGGAGGAATGGCTGTTGGAGTCAGGAGAGCTGAGTCAGAGTCTTGGCCCTGCGAATTTGAAGTTTTGAGTATGTCATTTAACCTTTTGATATTGGATGAGGATAAGGATAACAATCTCTATCCCAGATGTCTCATAAGATTTTTTTATGACAATAAATAATACATGTCAAAGACATGTTTTGTAAACTGGCTATTTTAGGTTTTTTATTATTATTCTGCTTCTTTGAGGTTGTTAAAGGTATCCTTTAAATTGAAGTTGTCATACGCAATGTATACCTTTCAAAGTAAGAGGGAAAGAAAGAGCAAGCACCAAAATGGTTATGTTTGGCCACGTGGTCTTTACTTCTACTTGAGATTAACAATGTTCATATCCACCTAAGAAATGTTGAAATTATAGTAATTAGCAGCAAAAGACACTTTAAACACACAAAGGCACCAAGAGCCATCTCTCATTAGGAAACTCCCATAGCCTATTTGCATACACAAATATTTCCAAATAATCCATATCCTACCCAAGGAGAAAGCTAAATTCCTGGTCAGTCACAAAATGGAATAAAATTCTTTTTAGCACCCATGTGAATATCAGAGGAGAAAAACAAAGTGGAAAAAGGCACAAGATTGTGCATTATATGAAACCTATTTGCTGTTATAGTGTATAAATTGCCAAACCTCTGAAATCTAAGTCTCCAGTTATTGTATTGCTTTCTTTGCTTGAGTAATTCTCCTATTTATCATTAAACATATCCCGAAGATCTTATTAAATAAGCAGAATAAGAGGCATGATGAATACTCTGATAGAAGCATTTAGTTTCATAAAAAATCCTGATCATGACGATTTAGCTATCAATTATTTAAGCCCACTCCAATCTCACACTCAGTGATTAGTAATAAATAAAGAGAGCTCAGGATATGAAAAAATTACTGTACACCAGGAATCCTCTGTCAACAAAGATAACACGTTTTTAAGAAAAATACCATAGGATGATCCTTTATTCTTAATCTTAATGAAATCCATCCTGTTCTCTCTTTTACACAGAAAACCCATACTGTCTAAAGATGTAAAAATGAGACCATGGTTAAATGAATCTGATCATTCTGCCCATCTTTATCACCAAAACCAATCAATATAATCCCTTCAGTCAATTCATTACAGGAAAATATTTAATCATCCATGTAATCCAAATGAAGCAGGGTCAGCTATCTTTGGCCCAAGGACTGGTCTACTTGATATTTATAGAATAAATTTATCTGTTTTTCTGAAATAGAGGATCAAATTATACCATCTCAAATGTTCCCTGATTGTGTTGTTTCCCCTACCTCATGGTGATTCTTGGCCAGCCATTCCTTAATGGTGCTGAGGGCAATGACTGCAGCAGGCTCATTCGGGAAACCTAGATGAAGAGCAGAATAAAACAAATTAATAAAAGCAGAAGAAGGCCATAGAGAAGTCAATCATGGAAAGACACTGGATTTTTCTCATTTAAACAGTATGCAATTCAACCAATTAGTACTGAGCAAGGCAGGCCTTAGTAAGGTATACATGGATGTGAAGCCTGTGATCCTACATGTAAGGCATTAAGGGGGCTGATCCTACACCAGTCTAGAGCTAAAAAGCAATAAAGGATTTAAACATTTCTTCAATTCTACAACAACATAAATTAAAAATATATTTACATTTGCTTCATAGCTTCCAAAGCACTTTCATATAATTTTCTTATAAGAAGTGCTCAGATTAAGGTTTATTACCCTCAATTTACAAGACAAGTAAATATGGCTCAGAGAAAACATATGGCTGACCCAGGGTCACAAGCCCAGCAGTACTCCACCAAGGAACTGACACAAGGCAGAGCAAACAACTTGCCATATCACTGAAAGCTATTGTCAGAATTCAAAGAAGGTAACGCCTTCTCCGTTTAGGGCTATCTGAGATGATGTTTGAGATTAACACAACATGAACTGATCTGATTTTGTAGGATGGGTTGGTTTTAGAAGGGCAGCAACAATGACACACTTGTACTATGTCCCAATGAACATGAGCACACATAATCAGAATGTCTAAATCTCATCCTGAATGTCCCTTTAGCTTATATAAACTAAACACATTCCTGAACTTGCAGAATCATCAGACATTCTGCCAATAGAGATTAAAAATATGTGAAGGAATAACCTCATAAGTTATATATGGGGCAGAAAGAAGAGATGGGAGTGACTATTCTATTGAAACTACTCTCTTTAAGCTCATCACTGGCTTCCTAATCACCAAATCCATAGCCTTTCAATCAGTCTTCATCTTCTCCAGAATTAGATATGCTTGACTAGTTTTTCATGTTTCAATATGTCTTCCCTCCTGGATTTTCTTTTTTTTAAGCCTATTTTTTATTGTTTTAAAGTATACAATTCAGTGGTTTTTCACATGTCCACAAAGTTGTGCGACCATCACCTTTAATTCCAGAATATTTTCATTATCTCCAAAAGAAACTCTTACCCATTCACAGTCACTCCCCAGCACCCAGCCCCTGGCAACCATTAATTTACTTTCTGTCTCTACGGATTTGCGGATTCTCCTCCTGGATTCTGCAATACTGCTTTGTTCCATGTCTCCTCCTACCTCTTTGATCTCCCCTGGCTCCTTTTTCTAGAAACATGCATTAAATGTATACCATTCCCAGCATCCTAAACTTAGCCCTCTTTTCCCTCTATACCCTCTGCTTTAACCAGCAGCAGAATCATCCATCAACACGTCTATGAGGATGTCGTCTTGTCAGAGAGGCTCCTTTGACACTGTCCATGTAGATTCAGGAGAGAGGTGTTGCTGTCATGGAGAGATCCAAGATTTAAAAGACCCAGTTTTATTGGAAGGCCAATACATCTTCCAGTAGTTCATACTAATGGTTCAAATCTCAGTAAAACTTCAAAGAAAATGTGTGAGAGAAGAGGAGTAAGAAAGAGGAGGTGTTTGCCCCCATTTTCAAGAATAAATGTTGCTTTTCTGATTGGGTTTCTACCCGCTTTGTTAAGAGAGTGCATTAAGAAGGGGGACAAAATAAAGCAGGGCCGAGCTCCATTTATTTTTGTTTATAAGCCAGAGAGAACCACTGTCATAGGAAAAATGTGCACAAGTTCTCTAAACTTTGTAAATTCATTTACAACATTTGGGATTATGAATTTGTTTTGAATTGTTTCATCCCATTCATTCCCTTAAATGAAGGCTCCAAAATGTAAAACCATTAAAATTAGCAAAACTTGTTAATTAATTAATTACCAATTAGCTAATTCATTAAACAAATTCTTATTGAACTAGAAAAGAGTATATATATATATGCACTTTTAATGAGTCCTTGTCCTCTAAAGCCCAAAGCCTGGAGGAGAAAATAGACAAGAGGCAACCGCATTGCAGCACGACAAGCGCATGAGGGTTGTGGGGATACAAATGAAGAGAACTAAGCAAGAAAGGGGAGGCTTTCTAGGAAATGATAGAATGTTTGGGGAGAGGGACTATAATGTGGGGAGCTGAGGAGACATTGTCCTCATAAGTAAGCTGTGAGCGGCAAGGAGTTAACGGAGAAGGTGAGGGAAAGTGAAGGAGGGAAGAAAGCAGGAGTCCCTGTGGGCTGTAAAGAAAAAGAAGGAGGCCAGGATGGGCATTTGTGGTTCTAGGTTAAACACAGAAGGCTTTTTCAGGCCACCTCTTCCCTGAGTTTAGCACCTACATTTGTAGTCACCTGGATATCTCCCCTTGATGTGCTCCAGAACCAGAAATAATGTGTATTCTTCCACTAAGTGAAACTCTTTCCTGATTTTCTGGTTTCTGCCTATGGCTTTATTTCTCTCCTAGTCACCACCATATGTGACTGCTTTCCTTGCTGGTAACTGAGTCCTAAAGACATTGTCCCTCTGAAATATTTTACACCACCCCTTCCTTTCCTTCTTTTCCCATTGATCTCATTTAAGGTCTGATGAGCCCTCACCCTGACACCTGCAGTCAACTCATAATTGTGCTCCTTTGGTCTTCTCCTCTTCTACAATCTATCCAGCACAGCACTTCCAAGTGATTCTTCCTAAAGTATAGTTATCATCACACCACATCCTTACACAAAACAATGGCAGCCTTTGCTGACTCTTCAGCTCCTACACAATAAACTTTAGCACCTTAACTTGGCATTACACACCCCAAGAGGCCTTTCTAGACTTGTATCTTAGTTTCCCCTATTTATTCTCTTCCCACAAAATTCTTCTCCAACTTTTTGATATGTTTAAGAAGTACTTAAATCATAAATTTATAGGGCTATATAAAGCTAATAAATACTGTAATCACGCTCAGTTGCAATGGCCATCAGCATTAACCTTTAGAAGACGTAATTCCCCCTGGAGAAGTTATACAAGTTCTTATAGAACCATGGCAACTACAGTCAGTTCTCAATTATTTGTGACCTCCTGGTCACTTTCCCACACTCATCAAAGACTCTGGCACTGAGTCACGGTTTTCATTTCCACCTCAGCGCTTGCCATAACCCTGGATGATTTTAACATCCAAGAGGAGGACCCACCCAGCACCTGGCCTGCCAGTTTCTTGAACTGCTCATTTTTGACAACAATCTCCATTCCTCCTTCTCCCTAGATTACACCCGGGACCTTGATGTAACGTTTCCATTTGAAAATTACTAATTTAAGCAATTCTCTCTCAAAACATTTTCTCTCTTTAGTTTGTTTGTTCAGCTACTTTCCAAGGAATGTCCCTCACAAACATTTAAGCCTACTCTGTCCTCAAGCCACTCCCCAAATTAATGCAAACATTTCTCCCCTGAATAGGCTGACTCTTTCTTGTCTCTTTAGGCTCGTCTCACACCGTATCATTCTTTGCTTTCTCCACTCCAGCCACACTGGCCTTCTTTCTGTTCTTTGAGTGTGGCATGCTCTCTTTTGCCTTCCTGTCATAAGGCCTTGCTCACGCTGTTTCCTCTTTCTGAAATGACATTTCTCTCCTCTTTTCCTAACTTATTTTAACTTTTATTTGTCTTTTTCTCAGTGACCAATTCTCCAAGGAAGGCTTCTCTGACACTGTTGACTCCCTATTTTGTGCTTTCATAACACCATGTAGCTTTCCCTTGCAGCACTCATCATAGTTGCAATTTTATACTTATTTATGTAAATGTTTGATTAATCTTAATAGAGTGAAAGCCCTAAAGAGGCAGATACCACATCTGTTTTTGTTTAGCACTGTATCCCAAAAACACTGCTGCCACAGAGGAGATGATCAATAAATATGGGTTGAATGAATGAATGGATTGTAGACTTGTGAATCTTTGTATTGACAGTAAGAAAAGGCTAACTACTGGGAGAACAAGGGTGTTTAGCCCTAGAATATGGGGAAGGTGAAGAGATTCTGAGAAGATGTGCAAATAGAAGGATATATCCACATTATCGTATTTCATTCCTGAGGAAAAATTATTGAGAAGATGTATACGAGAAAACGTAGCTCCTGGTGGGAAGATATGCTGTAATTAACTAAAAGGGGGAAAAAAATCAAGACAAATTTCCCTGAAAGTACATCTGCTTTCAGTGGGCATATATTTACAAGATAAACTATGATGTTCAGAGTAAACAGCAACAGCACAATCCTTTGTCCACTAAACTGCTAGACCCCAAGGGTTATAAGTAAGACCAATAAATACACAAGGATAGATTTTTGCCCAGCGATGGGCTCCTGATGACAGTAAGGTCTGCTTCAGAAGATCACAACCGTATTCTGGTCACCAGGGGACTTTTGTTCACAAAAGCAGAATGGCTACCCAGAGGGAAGGCTGCAGACAAGCTTCAGATCAATCATTGAATTAGATGGTATAGAAAATCTCTTCCAAGTATGAGGGTCAATGAGGCTGAACAAGCCATTAACAATTTAGGGCCAGGCATGCAGGAAGCTGTGTGTGTGTGCCCAGGTGTGCACAGAATCTGTTCTTCTGCTAGCATTCCAAAGCTTAGCTCCTTATTCATTAGGATGGATTATTAAAATTAACTTTTGTTGTAAATGTCAAAGTTGACTTACACAACACATAAATGATTTTTTCTTTTTGTTTACATTTGTATTTAAATTGCTTGCTGAATTTTTACATATATACATACATGTAACAATTACCTAAATCAAGATATAAAACATTTCCAATACCCCAGAAAGCTGCCTTGTCCCAAGTCAATATCTACCCCCGATGTAACTGCTATTCTCTCTTCTATTATCATAGGTCAGTTTTGCCCGTTTTTACACTACATATACATGAATATACAATGTGCACTCTGTTTTGTCTATATTTTGCTCAACATTATGCCTGCCTGATTTATCCATGTTATTACATATAGCAGCAGCTCATTCTTTTTCATTGTAGTGTTGCATTCCATTGTATGAATATTCCACAATTTATTTACCCATTCTAGTGTTGATGGACAATTGGGTTGTTTCCAGTTTGGGGCTATTATAAGTAAAGCTGCTGTGAACATTCTCACACATGTCTTTTGGTGAACATAAGCACTTGTTTCTGTTGAGTATACACCCAGGAGTTGGGCTACTGATCCATAGGTTACGCAGATATTTGACTCTGATAGATCCTGCCAGTCTTCTAAAGCAGCTGGACCAATTTACATTCCCACTAGAAGTATATGTATGAAAGTTTAAAATAAGTATTATTTAGTTAGTTAGCATGTCAATATGTAGTTACTGATTATATTTTCTTGAGCACATTTAAAGCCATTAAGAAGAGCTTTAAACTAATCAATATATTTTATAGCTAGAAGTTCAGACAAGTTTTATGACCTGCCTGTTTTCTCCCTATAAAGCAGTGAGTACTTAAGCCAAGAGAGGACAAACTCTGTCAACAGAACATCAGCACAATTTAAACAAAAGAGGGAAAAAGTAAAATAGCAAGTTGAGTTTGCAATGGTTTTCATCCACAGTACATCAAATAATTCATTAGGCAGACATTTTCCTTTCATTCAGTTATTAAGCAAATATTTCTTTTTTAATCAAATTGCAGAAACATACAGCAATGAAAACTCATTGAAGGTTCTACCATGCCACTGAACTATTTGTTGGAATTATTGAAAACCTGGAATCTTTTCAACACATTTGGAGTGAATCTGGTTTTGACCTTGCCATAGACAATTTTCCTCTCTGGTTTTTTTGTTTGTTTCTTTTCTTGCTGTTGGTAATTCCCCAATACCTTTAACTTTGTCCATAGGTTCCCATGTTGTAGAAACGAATATTGTTCCCTTGATATGAAACTCAAACATGTTCTACTGAAACTTTAGCATATTCTACTAAAATAAAGATAGATATGACTTACTCTGCCAGCAAAATTGTCTTTTTGGAGGCAGAAGCAATGGATTAGCTTTTGTTTTAAACTTAAAATGAGGGTCTGCTTGTAGCTACAGATTACCACATCACAGAGAGGTGTATGGTAATGCCTTAAGTCAATTATTTCAAAGAGGTTCTTACTACAAAAAATTAAAAATCAACCTGAACATAATACCAGGTAAAATTAAGCCATGCTTTAAAATGTTAACCCCATCTACCATTTACAATCGCGAAGGCCTTCTCTCTCCTGCATTTTCCCCAACACCCCTTCTAGCCCAGTTGCCAGGAGCCACCTCTGCTTTCATCATGGATGCCTTTCTAGTAGTTGTAAGAAGAAAACAATCTAGAGACCAATGTGCAGGCAAAGTTCATAAATCTAAAACCTATTGTTTATGGACTGAATCACTTTATTTTCAGCTGAACAATTTCTTCTGTAGTTGTTTTTATCTCAAAGGGTGTTTAATTCATACTCTCACCCCACCCAGCAAGGGACTTGGCCCAAAGTTGTGATAAAATACTAGCAATTTTATGGAATCATAAATCCTCATGTATACTGCATATTATTTAGAAAGTGTTTGTCGTAATAACCAGCCTTCAGAGTGAGTATAAGCACCAAATTGGTACTGAATTGCTACAAATATCCGGAAGTTAGAGGCAGTAGTTAAAAACATCAAACTTCCTTGAACTCTGCACATTAAATTCACGTCCACTTTTGAGCTCTCCCGCCCCATCAAGTCTTTAATGAGGAAAGCATGATGCTGCCTTTTTTTCTACTCACACACAAACTCAAGTAAAATAAAAATATTATGCAGTTATTAAACGTGGGATTTTCAGTGTTGATGAACATCTCTGACTGTCCTAAATGAGAGGGATTTGTCACTGGGTTTATTGAAATGTTAACATCAGTTGAACTGGGATTGTCAACATTGACTATCAATGCAAAGTTACACTTTGCTTGATTTTTTGGAGAGTATAACCATAATATTTTTCCATCTTACCATAAAAGTTCTGGTGTGGGGACCAAAGGGACATGAAACAGTATACTATACAAGCTCAGGTAAAAGGAGATAAAGTGTGAAATGAATTGTGCTTTTCTCAGAAAACATTCCTCACCAATCCCCCCTGAACACACGCACAGACACACCTGTCCCGGGTGGGAAGCAGAGGTAGACAGATATAGAGGGAGGGTGTTGGGGGCATGGGGAAGTATAGGGCAATAAATTTTTTTTTTATTCTAAAAAACTGCTTTCCATCAATCCCCTCCCCCTAGGCCTCTTTCTAACCCATAAAAGCAATTCTGATAGCAAGATGAAATCAAATTACTTGAGAGAAATGAGCTGAAGGAGCCTCACCGTTAAGCAATTGCTAGAGCAGCCACTCAGACAATTCTAGCTAAAGGCTGAGCTTCACAAAACATAAAACAGGTAAAGTAATAAGAGTGGCACTGGCCCCTGTGACTGCAGTGAGCACGGCAGCAGAATGCTAACGAGGGTGTCATTGGCTTCCCTCAGGAGAGCAAAATGGCACCCCAGTAAGCAACAGTGAGGTGGCCACAGTCTGTCACTAAGATGGTGGAGACTGGGCTGTAGTTTAGAAGGACAAGGCAGGTTTTGTTATACGTGTATATATACATAATGTGGCATATTAATAAGTTGAATAACCATAGCAGATGCTGACAATGCCCCACATATATCCCCTCGGTACATGCCATCCTTGCACACTGGCTTGACTTACAACCATTGGCATCTGCAGCCTTTTACCTGAGGGCTCTGTCTGGCGTCCAGAGCTCCCTCTGCCCATATGTGGGGCAGGTCCAAAGTGTCAGGGAATCAAGGCCTTCTTCAACCAATGAGTAACAAGAGTTGTTGGACAAATGCCCCAGCTCGCTCACCCTCGGGTGGGTTAACGCTGGGCTGCATGCTCTACACAGTTGCCCAGATTTGCCCGGTGGGAGTAAGCTCCAGTTGTCCACAGTGGCAAATCACTCAATAACACATTCTTTACTGGCTTCCTTTCTTTATCTACCTCTCTTCCCCACTCCTTGTCCTGAAATGATCTCCCAAATTAACTACTTGCACCCAAACTCTTGCCTTTGAATCTGCTTTTGGGGAAGCTGGACTATGACAGCAGTCAACATACATCCATGAACTTGAGAAAAGGAAGTGTCACGTCTTACCTTGATAACACTCTTTCTCTAAACTTTTCTAGTTATAATCTCTGGCAAATGCACAGTAGAGAAATGTTTTATAAATTACTTACTGACATGTGGGGAAAGAGTCGGGGAGCTCACTGGCTGTCAGCACGAAAGCACAACACACAGTCATGTGCCACACAGGGACATTTCAGTCCACAACGGACCACGTACACGACAGTGGTCCCATAGGATTAGTACCATATAACCTAGGTGTGTGGTAGGCTGTACCTTCTAGGTTTGTGTAAGTAGACTCTATGATGTTTGCACAGCAATGAAATCATCTAACGACACATTTCTCAGAACATATCCCCACCGTTAAGTGATGCATGACTAGTAACATTTTACTTTGGGGGAGTGTAGAAGTCATATAGGCCAGGCATGTAAACCTGGCCCCACTAGACAGAAATCTTGAAAGAATAGTAAATTGTTGTTGCTGCTGCTGCTGCCACTGCTGTTGTTAACATTTATTGAGCAATTATTATGTACAAGTCACTCTACTTAGCATTTACATGTATTATCTTATTTAATCTTCACAACAACCCAGTGAAAAGAAGGGAGAAGAGTAACAAAGATGGGTTGGTCTATGAATGGACAGTGACTTTAGTGTATTGAGGGAGGGGTCAAAGATGGTTAATTTGCCACTAAATACTACCAACAGGTGTGCAAAGTTAAGTCTGACTATGTCATACGAGCTGTAGTAAACTCAGTATCACTCACTAATGTGGTTTGGACTAGCATCCTCTTGAAGAGGAAGCAGTGATAATGCATGTGGTCATGGGTGGGCATGGGGTGAGAGTCTAGGCTGTCCTTAGGAGCCCTGCTTCCTCTGGCTTCCACATAAAATAGCCCAAACCCTCAAAACTCCCTTTGAGATGTATATAAACTTTCCCATTTTATAGAAGAGAAAAAGCAGCCCTCAGAGAGCTTTAGCAGGGTGCAAGGCCAGTACCCAAGCCCGGGTCTGCCTGATTTCCCTCCACCCGCACCCTAGCCCAGTGCCTGCCACATTGTTCATCCTCACATCTCCATAGAATGGATAGAACATACCATAATGCCTCTCCTTCAAAGACTCCAGTACCAGGGCAACACTGTTTCAAGCTCCAAAGAAAGGAAATAAAATTGGAAGACTTATGGTCAGAAAGCATGCTTCAGAGTGTGGTACACATTGCCTCCTGCACGGGCCACACCCAATAGACCTGGGGCGACTGATGTTCTGCCCTCTTTCTCGGGTGGCAGCAACCAGTCTGCCATTTAATGTCTTCATTGCAGAGTAGGGGTGGGGCCCAACAAGTCCCTTGGGAATTCACAAAAGCTGGGTTCTGATGACACAATTACCCCTCAATATTTAGGTACCACCATTCCAGACAAGAATCTGTAAATTTGAAGCTCACTGGCTCACAACAGAACTTCTGTGACAGCACGCCTCTCCCCGTGGTCCTGCCTCACCCCTTCCTTTATTTTATTCAACTTAGCACTGATTTTCCTAGCAGGGCCTCTAGGATTAGTCATAATATAAAAAGAGAGAAGGGAAATTCTGTACTTCTTATCGTTTTAATCTCTTCAAACCCATTCTTTCATTTCACTTGACATTATGTGTGCCATAGCAAACGATACCCCATAAATTCTACTATATCCAGCCTCAGCCTTGAGTTACTTTTGCTTTTATCTATTTAAAAAATTGTGAAACATGAAGTTTTCCTTTCAAGTTGTCTTCTCTGCTCTGCAAAGCAGGTATGAATGAGCTGCATCTTTATGCGACACAAGGTTACAATCTATGCGAGCTTCATCAGCTTCTCAAACTTATGAGCTCCAGTGTCTATTTCTGAGGTATTTTTAAAATGATCTTTTGCCTAAGGAATTGTAATAATGACCTGAGAAATGGCTCGTGAAACAAATTCTATTCTATGCAAGCTGTTCCTACTAACCCTGAATAAGTCTCCTGAGAAAGGAGATGAAAAATCTCATAGAATCGCCTGGAATAGAATTTTTCTAAAATTATTTTTTAAAAGAACATTTTTCCTACAAGAGTAATCAAGGGAGTTCATTGAGGACATCCCATTTGAGTAGAAAAGATTTATATAGGGATCTACTGGGAGGTGAAAATGCAGTTTCTAATTTTTGAGCTGGTGGCATTCTATGGTGCATGGCCCTAGTAGCCAATGATCTTTCTAAACATAAAGCATATGGTGTCATGTCCACACTAGGAGATCCCAGTGGCTTGCTCCACACTTATGACCAAAGTCTAAACTCCCTACTTTGGCTTGCAGAGCCCTTGACTGCTATTATTACAATCTGTCCCATGTGCTTGGTTATCACGTGTCTCTCTCACTGGAATATAAGCTCTGCAAGGCAGAGCCCTTTTTACCTTTGTCCTATTTACCTTTGCACCTTCAGTGCTCAAAGCAAAATATGTGCTCAATAAAGTATCATGCTGTATTTAGGAATATGGGAAATACCTAGTTGCTCCAGTGTGCTGTGTGGCTCCCTAGAATCCTGCACTGATTTTATGCCACCTGAGGCCTAGGAAAATCAGCCCTCTCACTGGAGGGCAGGAAATGAACTAATTCTGTGCTGCTCTCTGGTATCTGTTGGCCAAGACACCCCATGCATGTGACCTTGGCACAACATAAAGGCATGATGTGGGGGAATGAGAGCTAAGTTCCCTTGGCTTTAGGTCCAATAAACATCTCTTGGGGTTTTGTTACCCCCAAGATGGGGCAGAGCACAGGACCTCTCTCAGGGACACATCAGCATACAGGGTCTCTTAGCTTCATCTGTCACTGACTCACAGGCATTAAACCACTTCTGTCCCAAGAATCTTTTATGCTCCCACCTGCACAGACAGGTGCTAGATTCTCCTGAGGGAGCCACACTGAATGCTGCCATCACAGCTCCCAGAAGCACTAACCCTGACCACCCCAATGTGGAAGAAGAAAAGTTAGTCCCCAAAGCTTCTGATTATTGGCTTTTAATCTTCAATGATTAGTCAAGTTCTCTGAGTTTGTAAACTTCCCTCATAACTCCAGGAATTCCTCTGAAAGGCTTCTCGGTGACCAACCAACTCCCCATGATGAACACTCACATGGAGAATCTCTCCTCTTCAGATGTGAATGTCAGGACAGACCTTGGCTATAACACTCTACATTCTGAGGTGTGTCTGAACTAGTCTCTCGATTTTAACATGTGGAGTTTTCCTAAATAGGGCTGGTCCAGTTGGTTTGATAGAATTTACAATGGCAGCCACTCCTTTGCTGATTGAGACAGATTAACGCATTCTTAGGGACAAAGACTGTGATTTAAAATAACACATTGTTTGATATATTTTTGTGATCAAATATACGTTATTTGAGGGCCAGCCGTGGTTGCCTAGTGGTTAAGTTCAGTGCACTCCACATCGGCAGCCTGGTTAGGTTCCTAGGCGTGGATCCACCCCACTCATCTGTCAGTGGCCATGCTGTGGCGGGGGCTCACATACAAAATAGAGAAAGATTGGCAACAGATGTTAGCTCAGGAAGAATCATCCTCAGCAAAAAAAAAACCCACATTATTTGACATAATTAAAACCCACTGGAGGACATCATCCTGAATATCATTTTCAAAGACATTCCAAAAGATATCAAGTGAGAAGTTCTGAAAATTTCTGTGTTAAGACAGAGGACATAGATTCAAGTTTGATGTGAGCAGTAATGCCACCGTTAGATTGCTGTGTCTCTTTTTGGCAGTTTAGTTTCTGAGTGTGCTGGATCACATAAGAGACCTCAATTAGTCACTCCTCATCACCATATCCTTTGCCATCTGAATCTGACCTTGCAGAGCCTGTCCCTGTGGGTGGAGTGTTTATTTCCCTGCCCACTGATGTTGAGTTTCACCATGTGACAATGGGATGAGAGCAGATATGAGGCTTTAAAAGCACTTGCTGGCTGCCCATCAAGGGACAAATGGATAAAGAAGAGGTGGTATATATACACAATGGAATACTACTCAGCCATAAGAAACAATGAAATCCAGCCATTTGTGACAACATGGATGGACATTGAGGGTATTATGCTAAGTGAAATAAATCAGAGGGAGAAGGTCAAATACCATATGATCTCACTCATAAATAGAAGATAAAAACAACAAAAAACAAACACATAGAGACAAAGATTGGATTGGTGGTTACCAGAGGGGCAGGGAAGAGGGAGAAGGGCAAAAGGGATGATAAGGCACATGTGTGGGGTGATGGATTGTAATTAATATTTGGGTGGTGAACATGATATAATCTATGTAGAAATAGAAGTATAATGATGTACACCTGAAATTTATACAATGTTATAACCCAATGTTACTGCAATAAAAATCAATTTTGTAAATTAATATGAAATGTGTGCTCATGGGAAGAACATTTCAAGACAGTTCCTGGTTTTCCATCTTCCATTTTTTTTTACATGTCTGTTATAAATAACAATTGGTTACTTTGGTTGAGGTAGTATTTAACATAATGGTTGAGATTCTACTAGGTGTAATAGTTCTAATGATACATGAATGCATAGGGAGGAAAATAAACATTATTTGTTTGTTTAAAAAAATAAAGTAAAATAAAAGCCTTACTGCATAAAAAGAGAATGCTCCAGGTAGCTGCTGCCCTTTCAGACTGGCTCCTGAAATGAGACAGGTAGAACAGACCTGAGCCCCAACAGGAGCCTGCAATCGAAGTTTGCCAGGGCAAGCCCAGCCTCCATCAGTTAAACCACAGCCAACCCACAGAACCGTGAATAAGAGAATAAAGGCCATTTGCTGTCAGCCACTGGGTTTTTGAGGTTGTTTGTAATGCAGAAAAATCTGACTGATACATTGAGTGAGAAATGACAGTGCTGGTGAACATATGCTTTTTCTGAAATCCCACTGAGGATGCTGAGCCCTCAGGAGTGGTTTTTATTCTTATGTAGGTCTTTGCTGTCTTTGGAATATGGCTTCGCCCATTGACTGTCCAGGATAAAAATGTCATATACATAATAAATGCTGCATACCAGTTTAAGAAATTCAAAGAGGCGTGGGAATTGGTTTAAGAGAAACCCTGAAATAAGGAAAAAAGAAGAGGTCTTGCAGTCAGACCTACCAGATATTGCATCCTCCCCTGAAAACTGCAGTAGGTGTGAGCACAACCTGTCTCTATTCTTCAATATCCTCACCTGTATCATGGGGATAAGACTACCTTCTTGTTAAGATTAAATTGTATAAGTCACATATTTTGCCCCTCACAGGCCTTCCTGTTAGTCTCCTTTCCCTATATTTTTCTTATTTCCTTAAAGATGTAAGAAAGCCTAAATGTACAAGAATGCTATTCAGCACTTGAGGCCTGGAAACCCAGCTGGGAGCTCCAGGCTTTTCAATATGCCACAGAGTAGCAACCTAAAGCATAGGTGTGTTCAATTCTCAAGATCAAGTACGGTCTCACTGTTTTTCTCAAGAACTTGGAAGCAGACTTACACTACCTATTTTTTTTTTTTTTCCTAGAATCCCTTCCTGATACTAGAAAACATAATTTTTGGTAAGAGAAACAGGTAGTAGATGAGCAGGTTTTAACAAAATGACCTCGTTTATACCTAAAGCTCTGATGGAATTGTACCATCTTTGCTGTAAAGTATCAAACCTCAAAGAACTTACTAATTAGACCCTCAAATCACTACATTCTGCATTTCACAGCATTTTAGTAATATGAATACATTTCTTTAAAGAATCTAAAATGAATTTGGCATGGCCTGAAGATCGACTCTGATTCATTGCATATATGATCTTTTCCTCTTCTACCTAGAACATCCCTTGACTTGGATTTCTAAGTTTTACCCAAACATAAGATACTGTTCCTGAAAATGTCTAGAGAGATGTAATTGGAAGTGATGCATGTACGATTTCCCTCAAACAGAAAGAACCTGGCTCATTCCTCTTAACCACAGTGAGGCATTTGCAGGATAGACAGCATCTGAGGAATGACAGAAGAATGAAGAGACCAAATAAGCCACAGAATTGTAAAGCAGGAAAATTGCTTTTTAAAATGCAAATTTCCCACAATGCTCATCATTGTTAGCCTTAATCGTGAATGACAGTATTTCACAAACCATGAGCTCTAGACTAAGTTTGTGGTAGAATAATGAAATCCTAGAAGGGCATATTTCTCATCAGAAATCAATTTGTTCTCCTGCTTGAGCTGTAGTAAGCAGACACAAGATAGCATGAAGTTGTAATGTGCCATGACAATCTGCTGGGGCAAGAAAGGAAGTTTAGGATGTGCTTTTAGTAGGAATAAATATCCATTTAAACATAAATGTTAAAGATTTATTTTGATGGATCTCTTTAGGAAGTTGAAACTTTTGTGTACACTCACAGGTATTCCTGAGAGAAAAATAAAGTAGATGTGTGGACAATATTTCACTTATGTAACATCTGACATTTTTCTTCTTAAAAAGTAGAATGTCATTCTGGCATGTAAAAAGTAGAATGGTTTTTGTCACAGCCTCCTAACAAGTGAAAGACTGAACAAACTGAAAATATCAACAATTCTTCTTAGACCCATCAGAGAAGTGAGGTCACAGAGCAAACCACTGTCTCCCAAATTGGAGAGACAGACAGGTGAATACAGAGAATCAGAACTTACCAGAGCAGAAACCACTGAGCAGAAATGTCCACAGCAAGCAGTACCAGGGTAGGAAAACCTACACTATAATTGATGAATTGTTGGAGCTTGGAGTAGACAAGCCTAAGAGTGAAAAACTCCAGGGGGGCCTGGTCTTAGAGCAGCCCCTCACACTTTTGTAAGTTTTACCTCCAGGAACTTGACCAGTTTCTCACAGTGAATATAAAGAAAAATCCCCTTGCACTTCCTACGGGCAGAGGGGAAAAGGAACTATTTTGAAATATGCCACTATGTTCTTAACAAGACTTGCCTTCAGGAGAAACTATTTTACCAGAGCTTAACCTACCTGGGGGAATGGCAATATTCTACTCCAGCCAGCTCTAGCCATCCATGTGCAGGAAGGGAAATACACAACTCCAACCCACTCTAGTCATCCTATCCCACCTACAAGGGGAGAGAGGAAAACTAAGCAGTGCTTGTGGTATTCATAGTTCAGAGGCACAGGCTCACTAAAAGACTAAGACCTAATCATAGGACTATAGAGTGCTTCCCTTCCCTCCACACCTCATCACCACACTACTAAAGGACTATTTATTGCAGTTCCATTTACCCTGTACATCATGCCCAGCTATCCAGAAAAAATTACAAGTCATACTAAAATGCAAAGAACATAGCTTAAAGAGACAGAGCAAGCATCAGAATCAGACTCAGATATGGTAGAGATATTGGAATGATTAATGTACTAAGGATTCTAACGGATAAAGTACACAGCATATAAGAACAGGTGGGCAGTATAAGCCAAGAGACAGAAATTCTAAGAAAGAATCAGAAGGAAATGCTAGAGACAAAAAACAGTGTAATAGAAATGAAGAATGCCTTTGATGGGCTCATTAGTAGACTAGACACAGCTGAAGAAAGAATTTGAGCTTGAGGATATAGAAACTTTGGAAGTCAATAGAAACTTCCAAAATAGAGAAACAAAGAACAAAAGACTGAAAAAAACCAGAACAGAATATCCAAGAACTGTGGGACAACTACCAAAGGTGTAACATATAAATAATGGGAATACCAGAAGGAGAAGAAACAGAAAGGAACAGCAGAAATATTTGAATAATGACTAAGAACTTCTTCAAATTAATGTCAGATACCAAACCACAGATCCAAGAAACTCAGATAACACCAAGCAGTATAAATTCAAAACAAAGAAACAGAAAACCTACACCTAGCCATATCATATTCAAACTGCAGAAAATTAAAGAGCAAAGATAAGAATTACATCTGATTTCTTTTCAGAAACCACGTAAGCAAAAAGAGAAGGGAATGAAATATTTAAAGTGTTGAGAGAACAAAATCATCAACTCAGAATTCTGCACCCTGCAAAATTATCCTTAAAAGGAAAGGAGAAATAAAAACTTCCTCAAAAATAAAAATTAAGGGAATTTGTTGCCAGTAGATCTGTCTTGCAAGATATGTTAAAAGAAGTTCTGCAGAGAGAAGGAAAATATGTCAGACACAGATCTACATAAAGAAAGGAAGAGCATTAGAGAGGGAATAAGTGAAGGTAAAATAAAAAAATTTATTGTTCTTATTCTTAATTGATCCAACAGATAATAATTTATTCAAAATAATAATAGCAACAATTTATTTAATTAAGTATAAATACTTATATGAGTATTATATATAAATATAAATATATATATATACACATATATAACTCCTAGGAGATAACATAGGAGAAAATCTAGGTGACCTTCAGTATGGTGATAACTTTTTAGATATAACACCAACGGATGCACAAAAGAAAGAATTGATAAATTAAAAACTTCTCTTCTGTGAAAGAAATTGTCAAGATAATGGAAGATAAGCCAGACAGGGAAAACATATTTGCAGAAGACGTTATCTGATAAAGAACTGCTATCCAAAAAATACAAAGAACTCCTGGAACTCGGTAATAAGAAAATGAACAATTTGATTAAAAAATGGGCAAAAGACCTGGTCAGACACCTCAACAAAGAAGATACATACATGGCAAATAAGCATATGAAAAGATGCTTTACATCATATATCATCAGAGAATGGCAAGTTATACCAACAATGAGATATCACTGCACAGCTATTAGAATGGCCAAAATCTGAAACTCTGACAACATCAAATGCTGGTGAAGACATGGGGCAACAGGAACTCTCATTCATTGCTGGTAGGAATGCAAAGGTACAGCCACTTTTGAAGACAGTTTGGCAGTTTCTTACAAAGCTAAACATACTCTTACCATATGATCCAGCAATTGGGCTCCTTGGTATTTATCTAAAGGAGTTGAAAATTTACGTCCAAAAAAAAAAATAGAACCTGCATACAGATGTTTATAGCAGCTTTATTCATAACTGCCAAAATTTGGAAGCAACCAAGACATCCTTCAGTAGGTGAATGGATAAATAAACTCTGGTACCTCCAGACAACAGAATATTATTCAGTGGTAAAAAGAAATGAGCTATCAAGCTGTGAAAAGACACGGAGGAACCTTAAATACATATTACTAAGTGGAAGAAGCCAATCTGAAAAGACTACATACTGTATAATTCCAATTATATGACACCTGGAACTATGGAGACAGTAAAAGGATTAGAGGTTGCCAGGGATTAGGGGAAGGGGAAGGGATAAATAGATGTAGCACAGAGGACTTTCTAGGGTAGTGAAATTATTATTTATGGTACTATAATGGTGGATACACGTCATACATTTGTCCAAGCCCATAGAATGTACAACACCAGGAGTGAATCCTAATATACACTATGGACTTTGGGTGATAATGATGCATCAATGTAGGTTCATTGATTATAACTAACATACCACTCTGGTGCAGGGTTTTGACAGTGGTGGAGGCTGTTTGCCTGTGAGGGCAGGTGGTACATGGGATATCTCTGTAGCTTCCACTCAATTTTGTTATGAATCTAAAACTACTCTAAAAAATAGTCTATTAAGAAATAAAATAAAATAAACAGCTCCCAGCTTTGACAGATGAACATTCCTGCTGCTGTTTCTAGCATATTTTCTAAATGACAGTTTATCCTTCAGTGGCTTTAGTGTTCTTTTGGAAGCCTAAATTCAGAAGCACATTTTAGAATTGATATTGAGGCAATTCCTGTGTGACAGCAAATACGTAAAATTCCAATCCTGTCAAGCACAGAGGCCTGGTTATTACTAAGGAACGTTTTATCAGAGGCAAAACTCTTCTTTGTGTAATACTGTCAATAGTGGCTTTAATAACACATTGAAATTACAAAGCACTTTTCATGGACATTAGGAATTCCCTTTGGTACTGCTCATTGCATTTCGTGTCATAATTATACTCAGGCACATTTCTGACTTATATAATAAGCATTCTATTTACATAAAAAATGTAGAATGGACTACTGATACATCATATCTCAAAAACAGTACTTTGAATGAAAGAAGTCAGACACCAAAGTGTTTATACTGCAAGATTCCATTTATATGAAGTTCAAGAACAGACAAAACTAAGCGAAGACATTAGAAATCAGAACAATGTTTTTTTTAAGGGGGGCTGAGATTGACTGAAAAGAGTCATGATGGAACTTTCTAGAGTGATAGAAATGTTCTACATCTTGATTGGGGAGTTGGTTACACATGGATTTACATTTATTTAAATCTTCCCTTCTGACTCAGGAGAAGCTGTGAAAAAATTCATTCCAAGTGGATGGGGCACAAGTGCCCAGTGTGACTGCCCTTATGAATGCCTAGCACTCACCTAAGGCAAGTGGACAACCGAAGTTTGAGAAGGGGACTCCTACTTCCTGATCTGTCTACAGCAGAGATGAAGGTGATAATCACTCTCAAAATACTTATTATTTTTGTACTACAAAAAAAAGAAAGTAAGTATTAAGAAAGAAAAAATTCCCTCGGCACATGGGGATGTGGGGAGCTGAGAAGGTGAGAAAAAGCAGTGGAGGAGCCATCGTGGCGATGGAGGAGGGGGGTCCATCAACACTGCAGAGTCTGCCCAAGAGGGTGGGCCCAGAGGCAGGAGGCGAGTGAACTCTGCCCCGGGGGAGCTGAGTGAAGCAGCCCTATGTGTTCGTAATTTACCCCTCTGCAGGGTTAGAAACAGCAGACCAAGTCCAGGATAATTGCAATCTTGACATATTTCTTAAGGTTCACAGTGCCCCTCTATGTCGAATTGTGACCATACCATGATGATTAGCAGAAAACCATGAAAACTTAAAGAACCTGTGGGTTTCTCTTTAGAGATAAGAAGGAAATAAGGAACTGTGGAGATCCTGGCCTCCTCCCCAGGCAGGCTTAGCAAGAGAGAAAGCCCAGAGTGGAATGGGCAACGGCAGTTTGAGAGAAAAGGAAAGAGGATGGTGGAGTAATCTATATGGCCCAAATTAGAGAAGAAAAAGAGAGCATGGGTGATCATATGTGGGCATCACAATTCATCCTTTGCTCACTGCCTCCTGCTCTCTCTCCTAAAAATAAATAAATAATGATTTATAAATCCCTCCAAAGCCCTTCTAGTCCTATTGGGATGCTTTTTTTTTTAGATTATATCATTGCATAGAAAATTATTTTAAACATTTTTCAGTCATCAAAGGAGCCATCCCATAAAGAGACTTCTAGAGAAAGGAAAAAAGAAGGAAGAAATTCAGGATGTCACAATGTTTTGGTGGCCACTATAATGTCACTGATTTAATTTACTTCTCCTCAAGGGCAGAAGCTAGCCCTGTCTCAGAATTTATTTCTGCCTGGTCAGCTTTTCCCTTATTCCCAGTCAATTCCTTCAGCACCCATGTAACTTGTTTATGCCCAAATTAAACTGTATTCATTTGTATGCAACCTAGCAAATGTTAGGTTTTTAAAAGGTGTATATTTTCTATAACCTGAGCTATAGAACACAAATCTGAGAGTAGGCCATCTCTGACTTTCTGGAACCATAGCACTTATGCAATGTGCTGCTTTTAGTTAACACTGAACTTAAGCAGCACGATTCACAGCATTCATAGCTCAGATTCTCTCTCTCTTTCTAGTATGTGTGTGTATACATAAATATATAAAAATATTATATATAAATATAAAATATATATATAATATACATATATATACACCATACATACGGTATTACTAGAATATAAACACAATACAACATTTACTTCTCTTAGCTTTTATTATCCAGACTGAAAGGACTTTAGTCAGCCTCTGACTCGTGTTTAAAAAACACATGAGTCATTCAGCCACTTCCAGAGCAGTAGATACTGCACCAATGCATTCAGACACCAACCTAGTCGGCTACTATAGTCACAGATCCTGTCTCAGCAGACACAGAATGACTTGAGCACTTGAGCTCATACTATAAAGTTATGTAAGATGACACCTTCTATTTTTGTTTCTCTCACAAATAAAGTTTTGAGCAACACACTAGCCAAATAAGAACTATAGTATTGCAGTGTGTCAACTTAAGCATTTTGTAATTAAATATCAAATACCTATCTTCCTTACTTTTGAAGAATGCTGTGGTTAGGGAAATCAAAGTGTAATTGTCAGTGTCCTAGCAGGAAACACAATTTCCTTCCATGGTTTAAATAGAGAGATTTGATGAAGGGACCACTCATAGAGTCGTGGCAGGGTTAAAAGACAAGCAAGATACACTGGGGCATCCAGAGACTAACAGAAGAGGAAAGCAGTCAACACCCCAAAGCAGGGGGTGGACACAGTGTTACCACAGCCCAGCAGAAGAGCTGGAGCCGTGAAGCAGAGTCTGCCCAGTAAACCATAGTCATGGAGGGGCCTAGCCACTGCCAGAAATGTGGCACCAATGTGAGAGGTGGGGAGGATATGAGGGTAGGGAGTCAGGCGAGTGAGGGGTGGGGAGGTAAGGGCAGGTAAGGAGTATCCCAATCACTTCCTCTCACCTTTCCACCCTGCAGGTAACTGAACCTCTCTTCCCTTATCAACAAAACCCAAACAGAGGCTAGACAGCAAGGAAGCTCAGGTAGCCTTGCACAGAGCGGGACAGAGAAGAGAGGGCAAAGAGAGGAGGGGGACAAACAGAATCACCAACAAACAAGGGAATTGTGCTATTGTAAAACATAACCCTCACAGAAGTTAATTCTCTAGGTTATCACTTCTAAAGTGTTAATCACTTTAGACATAGTTTCAAAGATTGGACAACACATAGAAATGGCACAGAATCCCAGATTTTGTCAGGGAGGCATCGAGAATTGGTTAATTGTGACTATGGTTACACCACATGAATTCAAGTGAACAGGTGAGAATTTGTGTATCCCAGCTTATGCCAACATCTGCCCAATTTTAAGGGCAGCTTGTCTATCAATTAGACAGCAAGTTGGTTTCTAATAGAATTAGTCCAAAGTTTCTGTACTTCATCCTCACTTGTTTCAGAAGCTTATCATTCATTCTCCATGAATATGCACTGGACAGAGATTTCTTAGATGTCTGTGACAATCAAGACTTTTACATAACTAGCAAAATTCTGAATCCATCAGGACTTAATTACATTCTATTCTACACTAAAATCTCCTTCAGACCCTGAAGATTCTTCTACAACATCAACTAATTTTAATATCATATTTTACATTTAATGTTTATTATTTTCAAATATTTTAGCCACAAAATGGTTTTTAAAACATATCTCTTTGTGTTTATGTCCATATGTGTTCATATATATAAAGAGCCTTTCCAATACCCTACGGCCATTTTGACAGTCAGTGAATGTCAATGAACTTAGTCAAACACCATTCAAGGGCAGCAAACATTTGTCTGACATATTCAAATCCGGAGCAGCAGCTTGTGTGGAAAATAAAGACCATGTTCCAGGTTTCTCTTCAACAAGGGGCACTGAGCCTTCATCTTAAATATGTTCTGAAGGCTAATGTACCCGGCAGAGCTGGAAGTTTAGTCAGAATACACAACATGTCTGCAAAGAGCCACGCAGCACTTGCTAAAGTTCCTTGCTAAAAAAAAAAAAATACAATGCAGGGGGTAAAAAGAGAATCTGGTACTTAACAAGTGCCCAAAAAAGCTAGGTCAAGTTAGATACCTAGCTAGCAAGGGGAAAGCCGTGCTGGCATTCATCACATTGTCCTCTCCAAGCCCTTATCAATAGAAAACTGTCTCTCACACGTCAAGGAGGATTCGTGAGTGTTAATCTGATTTTCCTCTCAGAACCAGAGATTCCAGCACTTTCATGAAGGACGTCTTTAGCACTTTACCAATATGCTCAATTTTCTGCCAGAAACATGAAATGGCTGTTTGACATCAACACTACCTGCAATGCTCATCTCTTTCTGTATTGATTTTTCTGCTAACCTTGACTAGGGAGTCTTAGATTGCAGATCAGTCATACAACAGGAGAAGACCATTTTGCCTAGTGACAACTTGCATTTGTGATTGACAGCCACCTTGCATTCAAACTGCCTAGGATCTACAAAATCTCTTGAATCTGTTTCCAAGAAATAGCAACTTTCCCTTCTCTGCACAGTCTTAATTTAAGAATTAGAGAAAACATTGCAGTTAAATAGCCAACTTCCTTATTTACTGTGACTTTCACAAGCTGTCAAACACTGTCACCCAATCCGCCAGTGTTTTTCCTAGATGCCAGGCACTGCGCTGGGGCCTCTGGTGAATGGGAGAGAATTTCTAGCCTCAAAGAACTTGATAAAGGGGGAACAAGACACACACACACACAAACACATACATGTACTTATGCACTGTGGCGGGTAATACCAGTGCTCCACCCACATTCCCTTGGCCCACCCTGCATATCACTTGCATCTTCAGTGGACAGTTGTGGACAAACCTACGACTTCCTGTTTCATGCACCTCTTTCTCTTTGACTGAGGGCTTTCTCTGGCCCCTGGAGAACACAAGAGGTACTTAGCTTGAACAAGTCAGAAGTAATGGAAAGTTAATGCCTCTAGGGACAATCCTTACCCAACAAGGGGGGGAGAGTCAGTGGACAAATACTCTAGCTTCCTTGACCCTCAGTGGCACAATTATGAAGCATGATCCATATGGTTTTTCAGAAGGTCCTAGTATTGGTTTTCTACTGCTACTGTAACAAATTACCACACTTAGTGAATTAAAACAAATTTATTATCTTACAGTTCTTGAGGTCAAAAGTCCAAAATAAATTTCATTTGAGCTAAAATCAGGGGGTTGGCAGGATTGCATTCCTTCTCGAAGCTCTAGGACAATTCCATTTGCTTACTTTCTCTAGCTTCCAGAGGTTGCCCACATTTCTTGGCTCCTGGTCCTCTCCTCACATCACTGTGACATCTGATTCCATTGTCACATCTCCTTCTCTGCTTCTGCTTCTGTTGTCACATTGCCTCCTCTAACTCTGACCCTTCTGCCTTCTTATAAGAACCCTTGTAATTTTATTGGTCCCATCTGGATAATCCAGAATATCCTCCCATCTCAATATCCTTAACTTATTCAACATCCGCAAAGTCCTTTTGCCATATAAAGCAATATATTTGCAGTTTCTGGGGATTAGGATGAGGATTTCTTTGTGGGGCCGTAATTTAGCCTACCATAGTCTCCAATAAAAATGAACCCCACTTGCCCACAGTAGTGAACCATTCAATAATGTACTTTCTATTGGCTTTCTTCTCCTCCTGTCTCACTTTCCTATTCCCCAACCAGTGTTTGTGGGATTACTTTTCAAATTTCCTCCATCCAAATCCTAATCTCAAATTAAAAGACTCACTCTGCCCACCAGGTTATTTTAGAATATAAGAGGTGTCCAAAGGCAGAATCTGATAAATAAACAAAAGGAACTATACTGCTACAGAAGTTCAGATAGGGTGCAATCAGTCTAGGGAAGTAGAGACTTTAGTGCGACTTCAAAGAATGCACATATTCTTCATAGTCTAATGAGTAATTTGGGATGTCCTTCTCTTTCTTCTTAAAATATATGTGTCAGAGCCAGTTTCTGACCAACCGAGAGAAATATTGCCATCTTGAAATCAAGCACTTATCAAAATTCTTTCAAGTTCCCAAGTAGAGGCATCTGACCCAGATTTTTGTAATACCTGAAGACATACAATTTTATCTGCAGGACTCCAAAACTAGAGAAATAATTTGCAAGAAGATCTTGCTGATTTTCCCTCTCTGCTGCTGAAGTAGGATGCAGCAATCCAATTGAATGAGTATGTATTAGGGATCAAACACAGCCAAATACTACCCTCCTAGCTGAAGGAGATACCAAAACAGGAATCTGACAACTATACTACGCTCGAGGATTTTATATACTTACTGGGGAAGCAAAATAAAAACACAGTTTAAAACTGGAAAATAATATTTTATATATATATATGTTTTAAAGAAAGGTCATTTCACTAACATTTTGACATCACAGAGGATAATACTATGTGGAAATAAAACATGACTATCAATGACTCTGAGCAGCACAGTGATTTAGAAGATTCAGACTTCGTGAAGAAGGTTAAGGAATACCATAACTCATTTATTTCACTTTCATTTTGCTTTTGTGTGTGCAAAAGATATATCATAAAAGTCGGTGTCTAAAATAAATCCAAAAATACTCTTTTGATAAGTATAAAATACAAATTTTAAGGGGTAATAAGATATATCATAGTTGAATGTTTCTAAATTACAGGGGTATCTTATAATTGATAGAATTTTGGATTCTATAAAATATAGTGAAGTGTATTGTGAAGTGCCAAATTAGTCCAAAATCTAGATATATCATCCCTTTATTGCAATTCTGTAAAAGACATATTTGGCCACAAACATTTTGCTTGACTCGCAAGACTGAGTGACATAAATTTAACAGGATAATACAAGTGGCTCCCTTGCCTCCTTTCCTCATCTTTTGTTCTTCTATGCTCCCCTTTTGTAATATATCTCCCTTACAGAGGCAATAAAGAGCACTTCTTCTCTCTCATATGATTTTAGAGGCATGCAGAACCTAAAAAGCTAGGCATAGAGAATCAGGCTGATTAGGAATAGTGGGACAGAACTTTTTTTGCCACAAGAGTCCTCAGCAGGTTCATCAGCAGCCCTCCAGCAGCCACCTTGAACTGATCACTGAGGGTTACACAGCTATCTGGATGAAGATTCCTCCCTGAAATCTTTACAAGTCACAGCATATGCTGGTACAAACAGGACAGGGGCTTCCCCTTGGCATTTGGGTGGCAAGTGGCCAGGTCTTCTTCCACCAGCATGATATATGACTGCTGGGTACAGCTAATGAAGAGTGAAGAGGTATGCTAAGGGATTATATTTATGGCAGCAAATGCTGAGAAATGCAGAGTTTTTTTCCCCTTCCATAGGCTGCATTAAATTCTTTCCCATCAGAATGTAGATTTCCTGAGCACTCTCATGCAGTTCTCTTGAAAAAGAATTTGTCTCCACACTTCATTCCTCCCCCCAAGGAAGCTTGCTATATCATCAATGCCAGTAGAAAAGTTTTACTTGCATGGTTTTCAAAAGTTCTTGGAGATCCATCTCCCATTATAAATGAGAGAGAGCTGGCTGGGAATCTGGGAGTGAGAGGTGCATGTCACTATAGTAAGGAGAGGAAAGTTACGCTGCCTCCTGGGAGAACAGTGATTGCCATGGGGTGCGGGGTGCCTACCTCTGGCAGGGCCTCCATGCAAGGTTGTGCTGAGCCAAGATGTGGATAGGACTGAAATCCAGCCTGGGTCAACTGGCAACACTTGTGCTCAGGTTCAAGGGTGACAATCTCCCCACTGTCCCCCACAAGAAGGGACTACTTTTTCTTACTGCCAAGCTCTACAGGATTGCCCTCTGTTCAGAAAGAATCACCTTTTCTAACTTGTACCAAGTCACTGGGTAGGCTGGCAATTGTCCTAGAACTAGGAGAAGTTTTGTTTGTTTGTTTGTCTTTAATCTGTACCCTCATGAGAAACAGCCAGTTACTGATATTGATGGGAGTATTTTAGGCAAACTGAAGTGGGAAAAAGAAAAGAGCTGGAACCAGTGAATTAGATGATGAGTAGAGTACAGCGAGGATGTTTTGCCTTCTAGTCCCTCTTGCCATCAGAATCCCAACTTGGACATCAAGGGTGGGCAGGGAGGGAAGCTAGGACAACACAAAACTGACTCATTTAGTGAAATTTTCATCCTTCAGAACAATAAAAATGAACCAACACAAAATAAACAACAATGACAAATCTAGAATGAATAAACAGAAATACAATCAGGAAAGCTAAAGCATAAAATCAACCATGAAGTTGTTAGTTATAGTAGATTTATGATAAAGTGTTAATAAAAATACTTAATATATATTGAACTTTTACTATGTGCCATTCATTGTGTTAAGAGATTTTAGTTGCCTTATTTCATTGAAGTTCTCCCAATGACACTATTTCAGATGAAATAGGTCTAATTCTTATACCCATTTTATAGAGACGCAAACTAAAGTTCACTATGGCATAAATTTGCCTGAACTCACACAGCTAATAGGTGCTTGAGCCAGGATTCAGAGCTAGGCAGTCTGAACTTCAAAGCCATACTCTGTAACATGCAGACACATTTCTACTATAGAAAACAGAAGAAAAAATCACAAGACAATTTTGTTTCCTTTAACTGACAAAAGAAAACTATTAACCTTTGAGGAACACGCTACTTAAAAAGTGTGCAAATCTAATCAATAAACCCAAGTGGGTATCGCTTGCAAGGGGAAAGCAAACTGTAAGTAGAGAAAAGAAGTAAGTCAGGGAATTTTTAAAAGCTGAATGTGTTCGTATCAGCAGAGTTTGAAAGCTGAGGGAATTGACAAACTCACTGTAGCACAACCAATAGCTATTATTTTTGAAAATGCATGCAAGAGCAGAATTTCCTCAAGCTTGGGAAACAGTAAATGTGATGCTCAACTCAGAAAATAGGACCAACGATGGTTGTGGTCACTACACAGTTGAAATGCAGTTTTAGAATGCTGGTTCCTATTGTCTTCAGGCAAAAGTCACTCCCTGATAGATGATAAATGAGTCTGAATTTCACCCAGTCTAATTTTAATCTTCTCTGGCTCCTGATGGACAGCTTATAAAACTGATAGAGGAAATTGATGGTAGGTGTTTGTCTGCTATAACTCCAGCCTTTTCACTGCAATATTTCATGAATGCCTACTCTATGCCATAGTTGGTACTCTCTAGCGTCTCATACTCCATCTAGAGAGACTTTTTTCATTCAACAATTTTCCACTGAGCAGCAACTCTGTGCCAAACACAATGTTAGAGGTTGTGTCATATACTGTTTCTAATCCTCCCAATACACTTGAAGGCCAGGCCTTATTATTCTGGTTATTTAGCTGATTAAGATGAAGTTCAGAGACATTAAATAACTAGCTCAAGGCCACACAGCTGGTAAGCGAGAGGGCTGGGTCACCCTAGGTAGACTGGACCCAAAAGTCCACATTTTTGCTATTCTTTTCTATTATAAGTAAGACAATAAACTAGAGGTATGAGAAGATGTTTTAGGAGTTTAGGGGCAAGAAAAATCCTTACTAAATTGGGGATGAAAAGCAGAGAATGTAGGATCAAGGAAAATCCTGGAAAAAATGTATTAATGGCAAATCTCAGAGAATAATGGAATTTAAACAAGAAGTAGAGAGCAAAGTTCTGCAGAGGCGATGTGAGCAAAGGCATAGAGCACTAAAAAGTCTAAGGCACAGGGCACTAAAAAGTCTAAGGCACAGACTTTACTGTAGAAAGTCTAGTTATAGGGAAGAAGATGGGGATATAAGGTAAGAAACAAGTTAGTAAAAGCAGGTATTGAAAAAATTGGAAGTAGAATAAACTTGGATGACAGCAGGAAAGGGAAATATTCAATAGATATGGAGAAAAGAAGATTTGAAAATAGTTGACAGCTAATTACATGTGGGAACAAGGGAAAAGAAAAGACTATAAGTAACTGGAGACTTAAGCCTTAGATAACGGTGTTGCCATTAAGGAAAGAAAGAAAAAAAACACAGGAAGAAAAAAGGAAAACAGAATGATGGATTTAATATTAGAAAAAATAAATTTGAGGACAGTGAAACAATCAGAAGGAGATGTTCAAAGTGAACTCACTTGAAAAGTCAGAGTTAGGGCAAAGTATAGTCCATTAAGCCTGTAATTAAGACAGTTAAGGGAGAGAAAGAAGAGAGACAAAGAAATGAAGGAAGAAGAGTAACTGGGAAGAAGTAGGCAGAGAGGTGAAAAGAAAACCAGGAAAACAATATAAGAAAATGAGAAGGCCTGTTTCATGAAAGAAAGGATGGTCAAAACACTAAAAGCTGCAGAAAACTAAAGAAAAATGAAGGTCAAGAATATATGACTCAGCTGAATCACTTGGAGGTTACTGATACATACTTTGAGGGAATAGTTTCAGTAACGGACCAGTGAGGAGGAAGAAATCAGGTTGAAGTGGTTTTGGTGTCATGGGTGGGTAATGGTAATAGCAGTAAATGAAGTCTCTTCATTCAGGAGTTTGGTAAGAAAGAGAAAAGATTAGCTTGTTTAGGATATTAATGTCAAAGAAAGTTTTTTGTTTGCTTTTAATGAGAAGATGGATAATTGTTTGATGTGAAGGAAAGAAATTGAAAGAGGAGATTAAAAAGTATCTGAAAGATGCAGATAGTTGATTGATCAACAATCTGGAAAAAGAAGTAGAAGAGTTGGAATTGATGACAAAGACAGAGGAGCTGATTGTAAGAGAGAAGTGGGGATAATTCTTTCTTTGGATAGGAAAAAAGGAAAAAAATCCTTTCTTGGATAGGAAAAAAGGAGAAGGGAATGGACAAAGATATGGGAGAAAATGTAGTGAAGGAGAGGAAGAACTTGCAAAATATGGCTTCATTTATCTCATTTCAGGAAAAAACAAAGTAATCTACAGAGTAGACCTGGCAGGAAATAAGGTCGGGAGCGGAGGTTTTATTAGAAAGTGAAAACCCACAGTCAAGCATATGACACATAAACTTTTTCAAGTTCTGTGTACGTTAACCACATTAGCCTCAGAGTTATCATATGAAAAAAATAGGGATAACTCTACCCAACAGGTTGAGGTTTCAATAGACACAATCATAGAAAACAGCACAATGGTTGGCATAATAAGTATTCTTCCTCCACCTATCACTTCCTTGAGTGGATCAGGAATATTGGGACTGGATGCAGATAAGGATGAAGTAAGTAACTGATTAGAGAAGAGCCATAGGACTACTGATAAGTGGTAAAGGCCCAGCTGAAAAGTAATAAAGTGGATGTGTGGTGGAACAAATATGGCCAGTTTGTCATCTTTATCCAGCCAATCTTGACAATCTTGAGGGAGAATCAGAAAAAGTTAGCAGCAGTGTTTCCCCAAGGTTGAGGACTAAGAGATCTACAAAGAAAGAAGAGAAAGGAGCAAAAAACAAAGAGGAAAAAGGGGCACCTACATATGACCAACGATGAGGTCCAAAATGGATGAGGGTGTAGAACAAAAACTTGACAGACCAGGAAGCATGTCAGAGAACAGAGCATCGCCAGAAGCCAAAGACTGAAAGAAAGCAAATGATATGAGCAGTAGAAGTGAGACAGCACAAGAGTTCAAAGATTGTGAGGTTACAGTCAGAGAGGAGGATTTTAGTGTTAAAAATCACAGCAACACAGAAGTTCTAGGTGATGGCAAGGTCTAGGACGGCAGCTAAAATAGGAGTAGAGGAAGACAAGAACTGTTACATCAGGATGTGACATCCCCAGAAATGACGGCAGAAATGACAGTAGATGAGAAGCTGACCAGGATCCTGATTTTGAATGACACATCAAGGACACTGGGAGAGAGTCTGGACTATCACAGATGGAAGCAGCAAGGGTAGAAAGGGAGAGAGTCATGAGAGGTATGGACATGGGCAGAAATGGCATTGGTGGTGTTGCTGCAGGACAAGGAAGTGACCTTGGAGATAAGAAACTGACTTCATGTAGTTATTTTGAGGATTAAAAAATAAAGCCTTTAGAATAAGGCTTGGCATGGAGTCAGTGCTTGATACATTATTCTTAGGAGTAATATTATGATGAGGTATCTACAGCTATTTGCATAAATCAGCTTTATCTTTTCCCTCTACTGCATTCTCCATCTCAAATGTGTCACTTTGTCCTTTGAAAGTACCTTTTGAATCGCTTTTTACATTGCCATTCCCATCACCCAAGCCAAAGACCCCACTTACCTTTGGAGTAGATTCCTGTGGCAGTTGCCCAGCTGGTCTCCCTATCTCCATGTCTCTCCTCCTTCCCTCATTCCAACCTTTTCTATACCCAGCTGCCAGGCACCCCCATGCCTAAGGACACACATTGGGGTCCTGCTTTGCACAACCACAAGTCCATCATCTCCTTTGTGACCCTCCACAGCCTAGCTTCTGTCTCACTTTCCACTTGTATTTCACAACTCTCAGCATGTACTTCACTTCAACCTCATCCCAGGCCTCCACTTGTGCCCTGTTTTTTCCAACTTCCATGCCCTTCTTTGTGCTGTTTCACCACCTTCCTTCCTTTCCATGAACGGATTCTCATTTCAGATCAACTCCAGTTCCCACTTCCTCCACTCAGCCCATCCCTGACTATGCCAACCAACAGATCTTAATATCAATTCTTTTCTTATGCATATTATATATGTCTTCCAGCCAGCAGTAATCTCTTTTAGGATCGGGACTGTGTCTTCCTTTTTGTTCTTTTTTATCTCCCACAGAAGGTGTGCCAGTGTTAAATACGCTGTTGTCAATCAGTAATTGTAAGCAATTGGCTTTAGCGTTCATTTCTTTCATTCCTGAATATTCCTCTATATTCTAGAGATCTCTGTGAAAATGAAATGGACTGACTAGAAATATGGTTCAAAAATACCTCCAGAACTTTTGGAGGCCTTTCAAAGTACCTGAAATTCCACTATTGTGGGTTCATTCTTTGGGTCTTAAATAATCTTCCATCTTTTAGCATTTCTAAGAAAGTGAAAATGTTCTCTAGAGGACAATGTCTTATCCCATTACCAGGTGATACTTTGCATGGAAATTGAGATAGCTGACAGGGAGGAAGACTAAGGCAGATAGCTGAGAACAAAGCACTGTGGCCTTTTTATACAGGAAAAATACCTGAGGAGAAAGGACAGAAGAAAAGCAAGAGACAAGTAAAGAAAAAAAAAGATAAGGAGGCAAAGCTTATGGAATTCACTATTTTGAACAAAAATGGCGCCTCCATGACCAGGTGACCTTTGAGGGCTCCCTACTCTGTGACTGCACAGCCATTGAGCTTCCCTCTTCATATCTACAGGCTGTGTCTTTTTAGAGCCTAACTGTTTTCATAGATAATGCCGTAATACATGTTAAGTAATTTGAAGCAAGGTACAAATCACTAGTCAACTGTGAAATCATCGGAGCACTCAAAACAGAATAACACCAGGATATTGGTTTTATTTGCAGTTAAGATGCTGACAAGGCTAAACACCAATTTCTTCCCACTGATTTAAATCAGTAGCTTCTCTCTCTCTCTCTTCTTTTAATTGAATGGAGGTATGGGGAAAATACCCTCTTAACATGTTCAATACTTCCTCAACACAGGTACTTTCTTAAGGGGGTCTTGTGTATACAATTTTGTAAGTTAATGTGGATCCTGCATTTATATTCAGATTTTGGTCATTACTCCTGATTCAAATTCAATGCGGTGGCAAAAATATTCATTACCTACAAAAGGCATTTAGACTGTAGGAGAAAGAAAACATAAAATAAAAAGGTCTACCCAAACAGTAAATAAGAGAGAAACTGGTTTATGATTTCTGACATACAGCCACCTAATTAGCATCTGAGGAGACACTTAGAAACCAGTTTGTCGTTTCTGAGCACTTCTTGAATAGTTGTCTAAGATCTCAACATCACAGAAACCTCTAATACCACAAGAAGAGCTTTTTGCAAATTAATATGCATTCAGCTGTTCTCAAAGGATATCTTCTCATTTGCCACTTTACACTCAGAAAGGAGCAAAGTGCTTAGTACTTGGTAGGAGAAAATAAATATTTGTAGATTGAATGAACAAAATTCTACCGCCTGCATGTTTGACCAAGACTACACCAATTGGAATCAACAAATATTTGATTTATTATTCTGCTGCAAAATTCATTAACCACATGGCTGCACATTCCTAAAAGAGCATACCTTGGCCAGTCTCTTCACAATAAAATAGAAAGGAAAGGGGACTTGGAAAAGAGAGCAAGCTAATTAACTTCTCTGAACGCCTGTTTCCTCATCTGTAAAATGGGGATAGTAACATTTCCCTTGGAGAGGAGGTAAAGATTAACTGAGATAATATGTGCCGTATACCTGTCTCAGTTTGGCTCCCCCAGAAGCAGACCTTGAGAAAAGAACTGCAAGTAATTTATTTGGAGGATAGTCCCAGAAACGCTGTTAGGAAAGTGGGAAGTGAGAGATGGAAGAGAAGGAAACTAATAAAGGGCAGTTATCAAACCGTTTACCATCGTGGGCAATTGGTGCACAATCTCACTGGAGAACTTTGGGAAATGGTGTAGAACATACACTTCAGAGTCATCTTGTCTGAGGAGCACAGGAAGTGGGGTATGTAACCACCAAATCCCATCAGTCAAGGATTGCAGACAGCTGGTGTGTGTGTGGAGGTGTTCATTCCTTGGCATTCTGGCCTGCCCTGGTCTTCAGCAGAGCAGGTTCCAGAAGTCAGAGACGCCCTCAGAGAGAGACACAGGTTCTGGTGGGTGGATGTCAGGCTGGTGGATGTCAGGCTGGCTGCATGGACATGGTGAGTGTGGAGAGGAGGGACATAGGCAAGGCAACCACAGCCTCTGCGGCAGTGCCTAACTTTGAACTTGGCACCCAGCACATGTTCAATAAATAGCTGCAAATTATTATCACATCGTAAAGACTTTCTGGGCCACTAAGAAATGCTCCTCTTCAGAAGTAAAAAACTTAATTTCAGTTTTTATAGGCTCCAGGGAGCCTTAGAGTCTTCAAGAGCTTGTCTAGTCTAGTCATGAAACATACTCATTTTAGGACTAAAACAATTTGGGAGGGCTACTTACTGAGTATCAAATGTCAGACAATGAGTTTAAATAAATAAAATTCATTTCCTACTTATAATATAATCTCTTTTTTTTTTAGTATATCTCCTAGTCCTTGCTTTTATAGTTTTCACAGTAAGCATGTCAGAGAAAAAAGTATTCTTATGACCTAGAAGTAACATAGAGGTGAAGGGATGGCAAAAAAATGATGAACACATTGGTGTCAATGATATATCCACAGGTCATGTTACATTTTGAGGAGCTTAACAACTTTGGACCTTTTGTTAGATGCTGATCCAGTTCATAAAAATGCCAGAGATGACTTGTTTTGAGATCCTAAGTAAATCACACCACTCGGTGTTCTTTTAGCAACCTTTGCCCCATGCCAATGCTGCATCCAGGTAAAATTGCCAACACAGTATCTGAATGAGTAAGTGAATAAATCAATTGACTTGATCAAATGCATATAATCTCTGGGCTAAAATTATTTGGGAGGCTGCCTCGTCACTGTATCATAAACCAGGCAATGAGCTTAAATAGATGAAAGAATTTATGGTGACTGAATGAATGAATAAATGAATGAGAGAATAAACCCATAAAGGCAAAGATCTGTGCAGAATGCCAGACCTTTGCTCTATCTGCCCAATCAAGTCTTGGGCAAAATTTAAAGTAGCTCCTCCTTACCACACCTACCCCTAATAGTCACTCTCTATTCAAAAATCAGTGAAGAAGGTTAGTCAGTTCATATAGTAAGTGACTTAAAATATCTATTACATAATTCTGTTTTATTTCCTTTAGAGTACATGGAACTTAGTGAAATTGTCACTTTTTAGTTCTGTCTTTCCTCACTAGATTGAAAACTCTACGAGAGTTGGAGCCACATGTTTCTTATTCATTGCTGTGTCCGTGGTGCCTAGGACAGTGTCTGACACATAGTATGGGCTCAGTAAATATTTCTGGATGGAATGAACAAAAGGATGACCATTGAAGGCACCTTCATAGGGCATATGGAATATGTGTGGGTGCAGTTGAATGTGGAGGATAGATCTTCGTGCGAGGTCTTTCGATGTTGATGAAATGACCCTCTACTCCTGTTTAGGACCAGCCCTGTGTCCACCCTTTCTTCCAAACCTGCAGGCATGTCCTGTTTTCTCATGCCTCACCAGCCCAGAGCAGAATTTGAGACATCACCCTGCCTGTTGGTATACTATGGACAGCCCTGAGCAGGACCTCCCCTCAAGGATCCCAGAGGAATGTGCATCCATCTGTCCTTAAAGTTATCAGAGAAAATTCTGCCTCTTCTGGAAAACCCATCTTAGGATTACAAAACACTTGTCTGACAGCCTGGGCAGAACTTCAATGAAGCCAGGCCACCTGAAAGCTCTTAACATAGACAGAAATATGGCCAAAACATTACTTTCACCCTGCCTGGCCACACTTCAGGGATATGTTCTAATATGTTTCATTTTCATGTTAAACGTCAAAAACAATTCTCAAGGTATGATGTATCATAGCAGAAAAATTAAAAAAAAAAATAATAGCATTTATACTTTAAATATCTAATATAAGATGGTCTCATTCTTCTTAGAAGGGGATTTCACTCTAAGCTGTTTCAAAAATACATATGTATACATATATATATATAGCAAATCTCATTCATTTCAGTTGTCTTTATTTATGATTCTTGTTATATAGAATACAAAAAAGTGATGTTTTCCTAAAGATTGAGAAAGAGAGCGTGAAGAAAAGAAAAAATACAAACTAGCTTTCAGTGAGGAATATGCAGAGGGTTGAAAGGGAGTCAAAGGATCCAGTCAGGTCTCCATCCACAGGGAGATAGTGGCTCCTAGGACTGTTGGTCCTAACCAGTACTTATGGGGTGATTACCATAAGCCATTCCTAGTTCTAGGCATTTGAGATACAATGATGACTAAGACGTGTGCCCTGCCCTCAAGTAGCTCAAGTGAAAAATATACTTTTCAAGAAGAGCAATAATGAAGGTAGAAACAAAGATGGCTGGCAGGCAGAGCAATCAATTTTCAGGGATGATAAAGGAGGTGATACCTTAAGACGGATTTTTGAAAGATAATTAGTGGCTGAGTGGGTACATAAAGGACAGACAGAAAGAGCATTTTTCAGAAAAGCAGGGCAATTATGATGAGTTTGGACTGGGAGAAAACCACACTAAAACAATTTTAAAAAATCATGTGGTTATGTTTAATTTTTTCAACATGCTCAGAGTGGAACAAAGCTAAGGAAGAAGAGTTTTAGAAGGAACTGGGAGATACTAGGGATAGTTAACATACAAATTAAACATATCGTTGGAATTTTTTTCTCCAAAGTTATTTCAAAAATCACTAAAGAAGAAGGTTGGATAGTTCATTTGGTAAATGATTTGAATAATTAGGGAAAATTCATTTCTATAAATAGGAATATTGGGCTGATGGAGCAAAGCCATCTACCACATACTTTTCTCAGTATACCCATCCATTCCCATTTCTGAATAAATGGTCTCAGCAAATGACCTGACTTTCAAGAGAAGAACAGCCAGTTAGAATAAACCAAGCACCTACAAGCAAGGTGGGATGGCTCCACCACCAATGAGTATCAACTGATGGGTAGCAAAAGTCCCTCACCAAATGACTAAAATAAGAGCAGGGGCTAGGACATTTCAATTTTCAATTTGTTTTGAGAGAAAAACAGGATTTCTTCAAGTGGAGGGAGCAAGAACAAGGTGCTTAATAGCAGGGTAAGTTTGGAATGAAATATCCAGTAAACTTAACTTGTTCTAAAATTTTTTTTAATGTCATTTATTTTTTAGAGAAGTTTTACATGAATTTTTTAAGTTAACTTCTTAGCTTAAGCCTTTGTTATATCTATAAATTAGTGACTACCTCCATTATCCTTTCCTGAAGTAAGCTGAATCCAATGGTCCACACAGTCTAAGTCAGGTATGGCAGATATTTGGCCCTTCCATACCTAGTTTCTCCTCTGGCAGACATTGCTAATAGATAATAGCATTCTTTTGTTCTGAACCCATACTTGGACTTAGAATCTTTTCAACACAGCGCATCAGGCAGCCATTTCTGTCTGCTGGCATTGACACCCGAGATATAGCATATGGGCCATCCCTGGTTGTGCCAAAGCTTTGGGACCCATTAGTCATGAACTCCTAGGGGACTTTGGGGTTATGTCAAGAGTTTTATGAATCCATATGTCTGTATCAAGACTTGCCTATAGCAAGAATAGCATGCTTCATACATGTATATGTTACTACTTTATAAATGTATGCATTAATTACAGTTAATAAAATGCAAGTAATTTGCAAAATATTAGAGACTTCATAGTTGTCTTTTTATTTCTGTAGAATAAAGACCTGTGACCTTTATTTTGACTTTACAAAAAAGGCCTTTTATTGGATAAGTTTGGGAACTACTAGTTCTTGGTTGTACTGGACATGGACCATCAATGTACCTTGTGAAAACTGCCCAAAGTAGCAATTATAGCCCCCTCAAGACAGACATCATCAGTTTTTTTGTACAAACACAAAATTGTGACACAAATATATTAAAAAAGACAACTCTATTCAGTCAGTAAATGTCGTTCTCCTTTTTATCAAACTTGAGGTTGAATAAAAGTCGAGTGGCCTTCAAATCAATAAATAAACCAAGGCATCAATGAAACTGAAGTACCTCTTATGTATTTGAAATGGCGCAGCCATAACAACTATTTGCTTCTTTATCCAAATATCGTAGTAATAGCACTTTCCTTTCCTATCTTACAAGGATTTTTTCTGAGAATTATAGAAGCAAGAGTTCATGACATGCCTTGAAAAGTAAACATGCTATACAGATGTAAGGAGTTCTCATCATTCCTTATTATAGATTATTTGCAATTACCCTACAATAAAAACTTCATTTTGAAATATATTTCTTAGGTACAATTAATTTTTGGTGGTCTCCACTTTTCAGAAAAGAGCAAACACAATAAGAACCTGCATTACTATTACATACCCCAAAGGCATTCATAAAATATCTGTGAATGTGCACACTGTCCATACGAAAGTCACACCTTCACATTTCACAAGCATTCTCTCAAATAATTTTTCAGGAGTAAAATTTTCACTTCACCTAGATGGTTTCTGAGGGGAAACTCATTGGAATATTCCCAAAATTGGCAAGAAGGGAACTCCATCTGGAAACTAGATTTCATGTAGCTCTTACAGACATATCATTTTCACCTAGAAGGATTCCAACATAATTTGGGTGATGTCTGTGATTTTGATGTTTGTGGAGTAAAAGAACAAAATGCCACCAGTTGTGAGTATGCTCAATAAAAGATATAAGTAAGGTTAATCTAGTTCTAGTACTAAAAAAATCTTATTTTTACACAGCAAGTTTACCCATAGAGGTCTACAGTTTGGCTTTTTTTACACAGAAAACGCTTCATTTATACCTTTAATGCATAAACAAAATATATGGCAATTCAGAAAAACTCCTAAGGTTGCTGTTTTAAGCCACAAAGTTTCAGGCTGGTTTGCTATGCAGCAATAGTAAATAGAACAGTTCATTTTATGCAATAGGCGTTTACTGAGGGCCAACTGAGTGGAAGCACTGGGCTGTATAGAGCGGGGAGGTTTGCAAAATTAATAATAAAAATAGCAGCATTTCATTTAAGCCTCAAATGATCATACAATTTGTGTGTAAGGTAGGTATTGTTATCTTTGTATTAAAATGAAGCAACAGACTAAAGGAGGGTTAAATAACTTGCCTACAATAATCCAGTGAATACATACAATACTGTGAGGACTCAGCCTAAGGACTTCTATGTCTGGTTCAATGCTCATTAATGATACAGTGCTACTTCTTGCCTTCCTAAGGAGGACAGTCAAGTAAAGAAAAATATAACATAAAACCCTATTATTAAGTAGAAAATAATGAATGTGTTAAGAAAAATACAAAGAAAACTCATTGACACACAGAGTGGGGAGAATTTATTTCTGGCATGGGTATAAAGAGACATCTTCAATTCAAATAGCTAGACAGTGATACGGCATTCCTCTAAGGTAAATCAACAGAGAAGGGAGAACATCCTTGGAATCCTTTTAACATAAGTCTTATGCAAAAACACAGTATGGAAAAAATTGACAGGAAACTACTCATGGTGAAGGCGAGTGAGGCTTTCTTACTCATCTTCTCTGCATCTACCCTCAATTCATCATCACACTTAGATGGTTTGCTTTGGGACATACAGAGCTCATTTTGAAAACCATTGATTTAGTAGAAAAGATCACCAATCATATGCAAATTTCAGGAAGGCTGTTGCAATTTGATAGAAATGAGAAGAAATTCCCTCTTTTGAGTGCTGTGTCAGGCAAGGTCAAGAAAGGCAACCAGAAACATCACAGTTATTTTAGCAGAGAATGTAATAGAAGGGATTGGTTAAATCCAATAGGTCAAATCCAAAATAAGTTTTGGAGGACTTTAAGGTAATATATGCAGTCAAAGCAGGAAGCAGCTACCACTGAAAGGGCTAGTGGAACAAAGGGAAGAAGTTTTGGTCATTGGAACTTCGAAGCTTGGAGGAATGCCTCCTGCAGACTGGAAACGCAGACCTTGAGGAACGGGCACTGCTCAGCTGGTACTGGAGGTTAAGGAGCTTGGAAGAGGGCCCTATGTTGTTGGGACCCAGAACTCTGAGGAGGGGGCTAAGGGGGCAGAATATGCCACCTTGCCATAAGGATTATTTTGAGCTAAAGTTGTTTAGAAAAAACAGCAAATGCAGGGCCGGCCCGGTGGCGTAGGGATTAAGTTCAACATGCTCCGCTTCGGAGGCCTGGGGTTCGAGGGCCCAGATCCCTGGCACAGGCCTACACAGGACTCGTCAAGCCATGCTGTGGCAGCATCCCACATAGAAGTCATGAGCACATGACCAGTAAATTCCAGTCAGTCCTGGAAAGTGGCTGATGTGTGCTGTGGCCATGGAGTAGTAGAACCAAACACTCCAGAATGGCCAAATCAGGAGCCAGAGACTTAACCCAAGTCAAGACACAGCCTGCTCCCTCTCTCTCTCTTTCTCGAGCAGTAAAACATCTGGTACTATTAAGAACCTGAAAATCTTCAAAAAGGAACCAAAAGAGTAAAAAGAAAATGCCTAAAGTGTTTAAGATTAACAGAGGTGTTGTTTTGTTTTGCTTCTTTGATTTACAGAAACAAAGAACAAGTAAATACTCATACAGGGAAGTGTTTGCTTTCTGTTTATGGGCTTCACGAGGCCTCTGTGATCAGTTTACACAATAGCTTGAAGGAAGAGAAACTACATGCATAGGAGGGAAACTTTCTTCCAATTCCTCTTCACAGAATTTATTTGTTTGTTTTTATCACGGTTGCAAGTCAAATAATTCTAAAATCAATAAAGAGGAAAAAATGGTTACTGATCTTCAATTTTACTCCCTTATGCAACGATTATAGTTTTGTATGTATTTTTCACAACCTTCTCTATGCTTTTGTGTATCTTTGCTTTCTAACTTGAAAATATATCATGGACATCCTTCCATTTCAATGTGCATAGATATGACTCATTCTTTTATTTCTTTCATAAAAATCCATATTATGTATGCCTCACAATTTATGCAACCATTTTATTATCCATAGGAATTCAGATTGTTTGTAGATTTTCATCACTACTAAAAAAGTGGCAATAGAAATCCCTATATACACATTCTTAAATACTGATATTTCTATTTCCATAAGAAAGATTCCCCAAAGTGGGGTTACCAATTTAAAGGGATATGCAAATTTTAAATCTTAGAAGCTAGTGTTAGATTACTTTCCAAAAACAGGTGATCAAAATTCACATTCCCACCTGCATTATATAACAGGGCTAGTTTCTCCATATCTTTGCCAGCATTGGTTGTTATCATCTTTTTTTTTTTTTTTTGGCCAGTCAAATGTCTGAAAAATAAAATTACATTTTATTTTGATTTTTGTTTTCTTGATAACTGGAGATCCTTTCTTTTTTTTTTTGTGAGGAAGATCAGCCCTGTGCTAACATCTGCCAATCCTCCTCTTTTTTTGCTGAGGAAGACTGGCCCTGGGCTAACATCCGTGCCCATCTTCCTCCACTTTATAGGGGATGCCGCCACAGCATGGCTTGCCAAGTGGTGCGTCGGTGCACACCCGGGATTGGAACCGGCGAACCCTGGGCCACCGCAGCGGAGCGTGCGCACTTAACCACTTGCGCCACCGGGCCAGGCCGGCCCCCTGTAGATCCTTTCATATGTTTACTGGTCATTTGTATCTCCTCTTTTATAACTTATCTATTTATGTCCTTTGTCCATTTTTCTATAGAGTTTAAATTTTTCCTGAGAGTTCTTTATATATTAGGATTTTAACCCTCCAATTGTCAAGCATGTTGTCTTTCTTCCATTTGCCATATTTTAGTAAAATCCATCCAAAGTCTTCCCACTCACACAATTATACAAGTATTATCCTAAAATTTATTCCAATAATTTTTTATTTTAAAATGTAGGTTGTTAATTCATGTGTACTTTATTTTTCTGCTTCAGTGAGATAGACTTATTTCTTATGATTTATTACAGTTATATCAACATAATTCACTAAGTAAATTATTTTTCCATTGAGTTCAAATTTGAACTCACTTTAAGTTTCCAACTACTCATAGGTACATTTAAGAACTCTCTACTCAGTGAGGGGAACTTTTGGATGCATTGAGACCACTTCATAACATTACCTAACGGAAGCCACGGAATCAGAAAGGATGTTCTTTCTGGTGAACTGCTCTGAGCAATAGTGGACTTATTTTAGAAGGTACATAAAAACCCGAGAAGCTATAACCTTTAATTTTGGAATTATGGAACATAGAGTAGATTTTTAATAATGAAACAAGTAAAACAAACAAAAAATGACAACAAACACTTCCATAATAGACATAATGGATCTTCATAATGGAAAGAGAATAATTAAACTGAATATCAAACATTAGGCAAAAGTTTTCTGGTTTGTTTTTATTTTAACACTATTGGAAGCCATCCTTACAACTGGAAAAATAATATAATATACATATAAAGGTTCTTTGGATGGCAATTTTGTATCATTTGGGACTATTTAGGTTGCAAATGATAAATAAACCAACTCAAACTTGCTTGAAAAAACAAAGATATGTATTGGCTCACATAACTAGAAAGTTCAAGAGTTGTCTCACTTCAGGAACGGCTTGATCCAGGGACCCATAAGATATCACCTGGATCTAGGTTCTCTCCATCTCTGGGAACTTCTTTCTTCTGTGTCGGCATTACTCTTGGGTTCAAGTAGTAGTAGAACGGCTGCAAGGAACTACAAGCCTACATTCTCACAGGTTCAAATTTCAACAGAAACAATAGTGATGATTCTTTCTAGTAACTTCCCCAAATTTACCACTCTAATGGATCCAATAATCATGTGCCCATATCTGAAAAAACTTCTGTTAGCCAGAAGGGTAGAATCAATCTGTTTACCAAACCTCTGTAATTTGTCCATTCCTAGATCAGTCAGTATAGCCAGTCTTAAGTTATAAACTACAACTGTGTGGCTAGAGATGGAAACCCATGAGAACTATTTGGACTGAGGGTGGAGGTGTGGCCTCAGCAAGAAAATTTGGAGCACTGCTTTGTCTTATTTGAAGAAATAAGAAGGGGGAATTCTCAGAAACTGAAACACAAATATCTACCATAAGGGTCATTTTTGTATCCTAACAATAACAACCTAAGAGTCTCACTATATATGGTCTTCCAGGAGAGAGAAACTATCTAGAAAAAGATTAAAAAGTCACTAGGGCCCCTGAACTCTGAAGAAGCTCACTCACTTCATACATCACTTCCCATTCTCCTTGCCCAGCTTCTTACATAGTTTTTAGAAACTTGTCAGGAAGCTGTAATCCTTCAGTCAGTTTAGAGAATCAAGACTGAAAGTGTCTTGGATAATTATTGCATAATGATCAGCATGGAGAGCATTTAGTTTCATTGGAAAGATCAAAGAAACCTCTGTAAAAGAATGGTAGGGTGGAAAAAGGCTGCCATTAATACAGCAGCTGTTAAGAAGCTGCTTCAGATGTTGAATATGCAGCACAGAGCTTCTAGCCCCTTCTTATGCTCTAAATTTCTTCCCCTTGGATAATTACATCCTTCCTCCAAAGAGTATTCATAATACCTCAACACTCCAATGGGGTGAGTGGGTGGGTGGTGCACCATACATACAAGCAACTTGGGCAGATAGTAGAGATAACAGATAGTAACAAAAAACAAATTGCAGATTGGTGATTTTATTCACTCTCTACAAATTTTCATCACTGAAAAAAGAGTCCAATTTCTCAGCTTTAAATCTTAGCAATGTTTTTGAGATATTATACCCTCAAGAAATATTTATCCCTTGATTTCATCAGACTTACAAATTGCCTTCTGATACTATTTCATCCTCCATCCTTTCAATCAAGTAGGCTCTGGCAACCAGGAACATCCTGAAATGTCTATATTTGGCTTGCAACTGGAACTTCCACTTGCCCTTCTAGATGATGGCAAGCAGACCTTGGACCTCTGCTGGAGGACCTAGGACTCTCCCAAGTTCACACAGCATGTGCCATTGAGGGGCTCAAAGAGAAGGGCCAGGAGCAGGTGAAGGGGCCCTTCTCCACATTGGCCCAAACCTACCCTCCTTCATCCTGGCCCCAATCTGCCAAGCCCGGAAGAGCCCCTTGTACACAATGAGGCAGGGACTCGGGAAATATTTGTGGAACTCTGAAAGAACTAAATGAATATCATCAATGTCAATCTTGTGTAGCATTTAGTGGACACCTATTGAATAAATGGCACAATCTTTTTTTAACAGCTTATCACTTTTATCTTTCCAGAAGAACCTTATAATGTTTATAAGCTTAGTGCTGTTCTTTGAGTCAATGCTAAGTAAGTCTATAAGAATATTGCTGTTTAACAAGTATGCTCACTGCGTATATCTCAATTCTAAATCCACATTTTTATCACTGATGATGAATTTCAGTTTATATTGCAACAGCTTTACGAAAACGAAGTTACCTTCCCTGGGGAATCCAAACATCTTCCTGAGTTCGGCTTTAATTTGCCAATGGCTTAATTTTTCCTGGGAACTTTCTATGAACAAGAAAGCAGTGTACATTTCCTTTTTATGAGTTAGTTCCTATATGATTCGTCTGAATGGCGTGCTCATCCTTGATCAGCAAGGGATGGTTTCTGAAAACATGTGGATTCTTTATTATCCAAATTGTCTTTGGAAATGCTCAGAACAGTTTGAAACCAAGCCCTGTGTGGCAGGATTCAGCATTTATGGCCCAAATTTCCTTTCACTGGTGGAAATAATTGGAAAAATGTAACCTGAGATTGAGGGTTTAGAAAATAGAACTAAATAATATCTACAATTTATTATGGAAGGGTCTCTGTGAATCAGATGTGGCATTAAGCACTTAGACATATTTTTTCATTTAATGTGCAAAGAAGCTCTATTAGGTTATATTCTATTATCTCCATTTTACAGAGGAAGAGAAATCCCAGCTCATAGAGATGAAGTAATTAAAGCAAGAGATAGGTGAATGAAGAATCCTGTGAATGATGAAGTGATAGATGAATCCTGGTCTAAGCAATTTCTAAGGCCTGAATCACCACAGGGCACCAGGCACCTCCTAGAGACTTGAAACTTATTTAAGCTGCAACTAAGGCATGTCTTCAAAGGGCCAAATAACTCAGAGCATTAGCCATAAGACAGGGCAGGACTAAAGGAGAGATTTCCACAACCAAAGACAGAGGAGTTTGGTAACAAATTCTTCCACCAATATTAAGAAAGTCAAGTCATTGTGGTCATCTTAGTTAGTACCAGAGTAATACTCAGATAAAACTGCATTTCAAAGAAGTGAATGGACTGTCTATTCTCCAAACAGGCAAATCTAGTTGCTTTGTATTTCCACCTGAAATATTTCAGTTATTCTGTGTTCACAGGACCCAATTACATGAAACAAATGTGTAATGTGGCAAGATTGTGCCTGATTGTATAAGTAGCTATCAGAAAGAATAAGGAGATGATGACCAATTCGGTATGGTGAAGTTGGACAACAAAAGGTTTCATGGACTTGCCATATCTATCATTGCATAGTTTTAGCTCCTCAAAATAGAAACATCTTAGATGCAGAATAGTCAAGGCCAGAAATCCTTGTCAAATTCTAAATCCTTTAAGAACATCAAAAATAATAGAAAAATTAACTTGAGCACTAGAAAATTCAGACTATCTACAGTAAGTATAAGACAACCAGAATCGATTTAATTAATCCTTACATCCAGCCCAATGGATGTTCAAAAGTCAGATTTGAAAGAAAAAAAAGAAAAATTAGTTCCACCCCGCTTTCCACAGTTTCAGTCTTTGCAGGTGCTAACCTGTCTGCCCAAGATCAGACAAAATGAAGTGATATGAGGTCAGTTGCCCACTGTAAAAACCAAAAGCTAAAAAGAAAACTGTAAAGCCTATAAAGGAACAAGCAAACTTCATTTCCACCGGCTCAGTGGATCTCAGTCCTGGATGCACAGTAGAATCCCCCAGGAGACTAAGCAAATCCTGGTGGCCAGGTCACACCCAAGACCAATCACATCTGAATTTCTAGGGGTAGAATGCAGGCACTGGTACTTTTTTTAAGCTTCCCAGGTGATTCCAAAAGGCAGCCAAGATTTAAAACACCACTCTAGGGAAAATGGAAGGAGAGATCAATATCAAACCTTCCCCCAGGGCTGCTTCTAGGCCCCAGGAATGTTAGCTGAAGGCAGTAAGAATCAGTAGCCTTGCCTAAAGACTCAGTTCACGTCAACTTGAGTTTCCCTACCAGCTGCAAAGACCATATCCCTGCCCTCAAGGACTTTGTACTCAGTTGCAGGATGTAATTCATAACCACGAATAATTGATTGTGACTGAATGCTATGAGGGCAGTCAAACTTGTGTACCCAAACAGCAAACCAGAATGGTAATACAAAGGAAAGACTCATTCCGGAGGTGATGGTCAGCCGAAGAGTTAAGCAAATCACTTTTGTGGAAGAGACAGTGTCTAGTTAAGCAAATCACTTTTGTGGAAGAGACAGTGTCTAGGGAAAGGTGCTCCAGGGCAGGAACTGTGTAAGCAAAGGCCCAGAAGTGCAGAGGCAGGGGATATATTTTAGGAAAAGTTGGAGCATGGGTGACTTCAGGAGAGATGCATTAAGTAGTTATAGAAGATTCTTTTCTGTTTCAGATTCCCAAACAGTTCTGTGATTCCAGTATTTGCCTCTAGGATTCCAGTTGTCCCAGGAATTACTGTCAGACGTCACAATTATCACTTCACACACATAGTTCCCCAAAAGGGAATGGTAAAAGCACATTTTTGTAGAGACATCCTGCTGCAAGGAACCTGATGAGGTCAACAGAGCTATCCCTCAGGCTTGTCTAGGTCTCTATTAAGCTCATAAAAAAGAGATTTTACAAAGAAGAAAGCTCATTTTTAGTTTACAGATTTATGAAGGGAGCCATTCTGACTGGTGAAAATGTCAATCAATTCCTATCTTAAAAAAATGAGCTGAAATGAGAGGGCAGTCAGCGTCTAGAAGGTTGTAACCTACATAGGAAAACTGAGCACAGAGGTTACAATAGAGTGAAAAGCTGATGATGAAAGCGAATCTGTGGTAAACGCTTAAGTAATTAATTCTTCTTCAAAATATGCATCAAATTTCACAACTATAATTTCATAGGTTGCTCCTTATGAAAAGATATTGAAAGGCCTGACAATTATTTTCTCAAAGCCATATGATATTTCACAAGCAGAATTCTTAAACATAAAACCATCAGTATATCTGGTAAGAAGGCTTTGTATGTTTTATAATAAGTGCAATCACCCAAGGGTATGTACAGAAATGTCACATCTGAAGGGCCCTGATGGTTTCGTTTATCACTTCCTGAATGTTCTCGGTTGCTCAGATGTTGGAGATACTTTTATTCCTGCCCCTGATTACCTATATCCAATAAAACAGTGACAACTCATTAATCAGTCTCCAAAATCACTGGACAAGCTGCCACCAACTGGAATCTCCATTAAATTGGACAACAGAGAAGTGGGACCAATAAGTATACTCATTATCTACATCATGGCTGACATCGCTGGTTAAAAAGGAGGGCTGAGTAATCTACTGTTTTTCTATTAAATGGGCCCATTGGTGACTGGTGAAATATTTCTCTATTGTGAGGAAGAGCCCGGGGTCTCAGAAAATGCACAAGGAGAAAGCCTCTAAACATCATAAGTATGTAATTCCTGCTGTTGGCTGAGTGCAATATGAAGTCGGGATGCCTGGGTCCATCACCATTCTGACACTGCTGGTCTCTGTATGATCTTGAGCTACATATATATATATATATCTACATATATATATATATCTGTGCTTGTGTGTATACATATCTATATATATACAAATGTACCTAATATGTATATAAATACATGCACAAAGTCATATCTGATGGAAAAATAAGACTTAAAAAGAGAGAGAAAACCTCCATATCAACCCATCAATTTTCCTAACTTAGAAGCATTTAGAAAAATGTTGCAGGCCTGCAACTAGCAGTTGCATAATAATAGTGTGTGTTTGTGTGTGCACATGCATGCACACACGTGTGCAATGAAGGAGGAGGAGACAGTATTTGTTAGGGAGAGAGAGGAGGGAGAAGGCAGTGTTAGGGCAGGATAGAAGGAGGGGAGGTAACTTGCAAACTGCAGCACAATGCTTACAACATACAGCTAAGACTGCTTTGAAAACTATGAACCTGATAATACTCTGTTCTTATTAAAGATACAGCTGAACAAACATGATAATTAAAGCACACAAAAATGATTAAAAACCTTTGGTCATAACTGTGTGTCAATTGAAAACCTCATCTAAAGTTCATAGCCTCTATTGGCAATTGGCAAGGGACGCACTTCCCAATTGTTCAGCTTTCTCCAGACATCCAATACTCATTTTCAAAGCAGAGTCATGTCTGGTGCACAAAGCTGGGATTGTACAGAAGACACAGGTCAATGTTAGAATACTCAGTGGCTTCAGATCTTATATCCAGATTCCAGCACATTGTCACAGTTGCATATGGATTTCCCACTATTGGGTCTTCAAACTCTTCAACTGATGAAAAAATTACTGAGGCTGGAATACACCCAGGAAAGGAGAATTTGGATTCTTCAGACCAAATGCTTGCTGGACAGACTTGAGGACGTCGATGAATGTATACTAGGACCACAATTGTGGAATCTACATCCTGAACTACGGCCCTTTTTACAACAGAAGGATGTTTCTCCAAGCACTGCTCTTTAACATGGAGAAGCAAGGACTGCTTTCAGGGGCATGTCTGAAGAAACAGGCTAACAGTTTTCATCCCACCTTTGTCCTTTCGTAAGTTAGTTACCTAACCTCTCAGAGTTTCAGATCTCTCATCTGTACAATCAGGATAATTGTACTGATCTATCAAGACTGTTGTGAGGATTAGAAATAGCACATAATACGTCAGGCACAATTATAGATATCCAAGAGATAGTAACCAATGTTATTAACTTAAAGGTACACCTCAATTCAGTCAGTTTATAACAATTTTAATCTAAATTAAAATATCCAACATGATATAAATGTATTTTTAGGAACAAATCAAAATAACTGAATGTTAGGAATGGCTAAATTAATTACACTTCCTTGTAAAATTTTATTTGAACAAGAGGTGGAGGGGGGAGAGGGAGAGGATAAAATGACGATCCCATGATTCAACGAGCACTGAAATCTTCAGGTTGCTGGAACAGGTCTAGGAAATTATTACGTCTTTCTCAGAGAGAGAATAAGGGGAAAATGGCTATTTTCCCCTTTCAGATTTTTTTTTTCCTGCGTAAAGAAACGTATCATCAGGAGAATGTCAAATTATGTACCTCTGAGGAAAGACTAAACAGCAGGTCCTGGATGCCGTATTCACGTCTGGCTTCTATGTGACTTTGAACAAGTCACTGATACCCTCAGTTTAGTGCTGGGAAATGCTTTGCTATAATTATGACCTCAGATAATCTCTATTTTTTTTATTAACTCTAGTTAATAAATAGAATCTCTAGTCCTAAATATATATGGAGAAAAGTGGCTTTCTGAGCTAGCCGTAGAGATGAGAAAAGTTTTAAACACAACTTTCAAACGTTATGAAACCCAACATTTCAATTATTCTTCATTTATATTCAGTTTTCTGGGAGAGGCAAAGTGGAAAATTTAGAGAAAATGATGCTATACAATTCTATAGTCTAAACAATGATCGCTTTTCCAAGGAATTAAAACATTCCACTACCTACCCATAAGACCCCAGCCCAGAGTTTTGTGAAAATCATAACGGCATATGCGTGAATACCACTGCCCACAGTTGTAAGAACCAAAGGCAAACTTGATTAGAAAAAAGACGACATTATTCCTGCTTGATTCAATTCAACTAAATACCACATCTTGAACATTACATAGGAGATATAAGAGAAGAGAGACTGTTCGATTTTGGATGGATACCTAACATCTCAGGCTTTCCATCACATAGCTTGGCTGTCTTTCATGAAGAACAAACATTTCAAAATATGATTTTCTCTTCTGCTATACTGGCAGGGCAGGGAAGCAAACTTGGCTTTTTTTTTTTTTCCATCTTTCAATATTATGCCACTTTTTACTGTCAACTCTTAGGATCTTCCGGCCATCTTCTAATCTGCTATAGGCTAAGAAACATTTGTTAGAATTACGTCTCAAAGAAGAGTGATTAGGCCCGAGTGAGGGCCTGAAAAGATTTTCTGTGGGTAAAGATCATGAACTTAATTACAGGGACTGGGCATATATGTGAAGAACATTTTTAAAGGTATTTTCAGTTTCCTGGTTAAACACTGAGTAGACAAAAGTTGCCCAATATGTGAATTCTAATGAATGGAAAAGGCTGGATATCTCACTATTTACTGGATGAATGACAGACGGTAGATAAGCAGTAAGGACAGACTGACAGACACTCTCATTTGGAGACTACAGTAGACCTCTACCAACTTCCAGAGAGTCAGACACCACATTACTCTTCAGGGTTCCATTGGGCCAGGCTGTCCTCACCAATCTTATATGCCACTGCCCAGTGCCTCAACCTTCCCCTTCCTCTGCAGCACTGATTGATCAGGTACCTGGTGGGCATTGAGGAATCCCTGATTGGATCAGCCCAGCTCCAAGATGCAGAGTGAGCAGTTTGTTTATGGGTGGTGGGAGTGACAGGCAAACTGCAGTGTCCCCTTGTTCAGTCTAATGGGGTGAGTTGAAAGATTCAGCTGTCAGACCAGCGTGAGGCCTCATTTTTCTTCCCTGCCACGTAGGGTGCCCCTTGCTGCAGCCAACATTCGATTGTGATTAATTTGTCAGGGATGGCTGTACAATGGAAATGGAGAAATGGATTGCCAATTACAGCTAGTCTTCTCTCAGACTGCTTGGCAAACAAGCGCCTTTCTACAGGGCTGACAGCCCCAGAGCAAACTGAATATAGCCTGGGAGGGAAGGAACTCATTCTCAAGTGTGTTTTAAAGATGGGGAAGGGGTCAAAGGTGGCTTATTTTTTTATTTACCACCCTTCAAGAGACTTGCTCACGTGTGTCCCGGCCTTCTTGGCAAGCACAATAGGAGGGAAAGCCACTCTGAGGTTTGCTTTTTATTCTGTGGATTTAAAATGCTTTGTACTTCTGATTTAAGTCTTAACAGCACAAATGAAAGGTGTGAAAGAGTTCATTCCATACTTCACCTGAAAAAGCCCAAAGGGAAGTGTATCTCTGACTCCCTCTGAGATGTTTAGAATGTGCTAATGGTGAGAGAATAGAAAACGCATGTAGGCATGCCATCTCTTTTCCTTTTATTTCCAAAAAATAATATGCAATTTCACATTGATAGCTATTGCAAAATAACATGTGTTACTTATCCCCTCATAGAAGAGATGACGTTTTATAATTGTAACAATGCCCTATAGGAATAGATTGATAAGTGAGGAAATGTCTTTAGCTGTCAAGCCCTGTATGTCTCATAATCAAATTTGCTTTCAGATGGTGAATGAGATGGATGCAATAACATTTTGCACTTGTAGAAAATCATCGACAAACTGACATCAATGTTCATAATTCTAAGAAATCACATTGCACTTTAGAAATACCTGAGCTACAACTGTTGAAGGGCTGCACTATTAATTTATTCTCACATTACATGATTTGCTCATTTGTGGGGGCGGGATTAGGTACAATAGGTCTTGTTTTAGTGGAAAAATCTCATTGTCATTATCTTGTAAAGAATAGATGAATAAATGAACACAATTATTCAATAGCAAGAAGATTAAAAAAGAAAATCTTAACATCCTAACACTTTCCTAGAGGCTATATTAACACTGTTTGAGGGCCGGCCCTGTGGCTTAGCGGCTAAGTACGTGCGCTCCGCTACTGGTGGCCTGGGTTCGGATCCTGGGCACACACCGATGCACTACTTCTCTGGCCATGCCGAGGCCACGTCCCGCATATAGCAACTAGAAGGATGTGCAACTATGACATACAACTATCTACTGGGGCCTTGGGGGAAAAAAAGGAGGAGGATTGGCAATAGATGTTAGCTTGGAGCCGGTCTTCCTCAGCAAAAAGAGGAGGATTAGCATGGACGTTATCCTCACAAAAAAAAAAAAAAAACCTGAGATATAGAAACACACATATCAGATTCTCTCACATTCATACACAAGAACAAGCACACATAATAGGTAATATATTTTCTATTATATATAATATATATGTGTATATATACACACATACACATAGAGATAATACATAACACCTATTAGATATGCCTGTAAGTAATAATCGAAAAATATTGCCTTGCAATTATCAAGTCTAAAGAAATAAAAAAATTCGGGATCATTCATGAAAGAAATGGACAATAATTAATTAGATGCTTGTGTAAAGTTATGTATATCCCCCAAATCATTTTTAAGCAATTCTTGTTTTTCTTCAAATAAGTATGCATACATAGGTACAAGCATGTACTTATACTTTTTATAGTAAAATATATACTATTTCTTATACAGTAGCTTAGGCATATAAAGGCTTTATTATATGTATATGTATATACATATATACACACATTTACACACACACATATAGTATACTATATATAGTATAGTATATATCATATGCATATAGTATACATATAGTATACATATACTATCATAAAAACAAATATACTATATATATGTATGTTTATGCATATATGTGTATATATATGTATGTATGTGTATATGTATACAAACATATATAAATAAATGGTTTAACATATGTGTGTGTGTTTAAAATGTGACTAGGTCACCAGAAGAAAACCTGGGAGAACTTTTAAAAATAATCTTTAAGTGGGAAGACCTTCCTAAGTTGGAAACCATGCAGAAAAATACTGATAAATTTGGTTACACTTATAGACTTACACATGCAGTGAATATTTCTTTTTTTGGAAAATGCACAAGAAACTCAGCAATGGTTGCCTCTCAAGAGGGATACTGGGTGTTTTAGATGGGAAGAGACTTTTAAAAAACTTTATGACCTTTTATATTGCTTTATTGTTTATTTACCATGGGCATGTATTACTTTAATGATTATAAGCACACCATTTAAAAAATGTCCCTCAGTCTCTTATTCTCTTTGGTGATCTTAGTGCTATATAAGTGTTCAGATGTTCTAGCCATATTTTTTGACTAGTCCTCTAAAGGCTGGGGTGGTGATCATGAACCCTCCAATCAGTTATCAGCCAAAGCAAAGTGAGGGAAATGTGTGATTCATTTCAACGCCATGTGTATTCATTCAGCATGTCCATACTAGACAGTGAGGGGAGAGGGCTGCCATATGGTCCCAATCCTCTGGTAACTCAGAGTCTAGACAGTAGTGAATTGCTATGTTTGGGAGTGGGGATGAAAAAAATGAATCAGTACATCTAATTATTCATTTTTATAGACTAATCCTGAAGTACCAACGATCGGTCACTAAGTAGTTTGATTATCTGCTCTGAGTCATCCAACAGTCTTAGGGATGGTCCCCTAAGAAGAAAGATGACCATTTGAAGAAACATTATCCTAAGATGACTGCAAGGAGGATCAACGCAAACACCAAAATCCTGGTTCTTCATAATAAGCAAAAACACTTATAAGAAAAGAAGAAAAAAAAATCCCTAGGATGAAATGTAAGGACTGAAAGGAAAAACCAGTTTTTTCCCATTTGGAACATATAATTCATATTCTCAGTGAGAAAATACCATACATTGTAATTCTGTTGTCTGGACAAGCCCAAAAGTGATTTAATTTATAATGAAAATAGAGCATCTTTTTTACAGGAAAATGCATGCTTTCATTTAACGAGAATTTATTGACTCTAACATTCGTCAGACACTGTTGGGAGCTAGGGACATAGGGGCGAGCAAAACCAGACACTAACATTAATAAAATAATAATCCCAATAAACAAAAGCTGCAGTTGTAATGAGGGCTGTGAAGGAGAGCCACATAGTGCCACGAGAGCTGGTAATGAGGTTTGGTCTGATCATGGGGGTCAGGGATAGCATCCCTCCAGAGACCATGCTTGTGGTGGTTAAACAGCTGAAGACAGGGAGGTAGGAACTCTCCAGGCCAAGGGCACGAACAGCAGGGCAGAGGCCTGATGGGAAGGACTGACAGGCAGCCAGTGAGACTGGGTGCAGAGAGCTAGGAGTAGCCAGGCATAAAATGAGGCCAGGTGAGAGCTCCAAGATCATGTGGATAGCTTTGTCTTCATCCTAAGAAAATGTGCTTAGAGTTCTGGATTGGGTTCCTAGAAACACATCTCCACTATGAAGGACTCTCCCACCTTCTAGCTCCCAAGAAGTTGGAATGGAAATTCTGTACTTCTCCATTACTAATGGTGAGTTCCAATCCTATAACACGGTATTTCAAGGAAAAGGGGTGGAGGAGAGGGCGGCAGAGTAGAAACATGAGGGTTCCAGGGTTGGAAAGTGGAGGAAGAATGAGGTCATAGCCTCTTATTAAGGAAAATCCTTGGGCATTTTTTTTTTCAAGCTTTGATATATAATTGACAAATAACATTTTGTAAGTTTAAGATGTACAACATAGTGATTTTATATATGTACATATTGCAAAATGATTAACACCATAAAGTTAGTTACCATGTCGATCACCTCACACAGTTAAAATTTTGTATGTGGTGATAACTGTTAAAATCTAATCTCATAGCAACTTTCAAATATAAAAATATATATTGTCAACTGTAGACTGTATATTACATCCCCAAAACTTACTCAGAGTATAAATGGAAGTTTGTACCCTTTAACCAACTTCCACCCACTTTTCCAACCCCCGACCCCTTCCTCTGGCAAAAATCAAGCTGTTCTCTGTTTCAATGAGTTTAGTTTTTTTAGATTCTGCATATAAGTGAGATCATACAATATTTGTCTTTCTTTATCTGACTTACTTCACTTAGCATAATGCCCTCAAGGTCCATCCATGTTGCTGCAAATGGCAATATTTCCTTCTTTTTATGGCTGAATAATATTCCATTACATATATATTTATATATCATATTTTCTTTATCCATTCATTCATCGATGGACACTTAGGTTGTTTCCATGTCTTGGCTATTGTAAATAATGCTGCAATGAACATAGGGGTGCTTATGAGATAGTGATTTGAGATAGTGATAGCTTTAAGACAGTGATTTCATTTCCTTTAGATATATACCCAGAAGTGGAATTGCTGGATTATATGGTAGTTCTGTTTTTCATATTTTGAGGAACCTCCATACTGTTTTCCTTAGTGGCTATACCAATTTACTTTCCCACCAATAGTATACAAGGGTTTCCTTTTCTCCACATCCTTGCCAGCACTTGTTGTCTCTTATCTTTTTGATAATAGCCATTCTAACAGGTGTGAGGTGACTTTTCATTGTGGTTTTGATTCGCATTTTCCTGATGATTAGTGATGTTAAGCACCTTTTCATGTACTTGCTGGGCATTTGAATATCTTCTTTGGAAAAATGTCTATTCAGGCCCTTTGCCCATTTTTAATTGAATTATTTCTTTTTTTTTTTCTGAGTTGTATGAGTTTCTTGTATATTTTGGACACTAACCCCTTATCAGATATGCGGCTTGCAAATATTTTCCCCCATTCCATAGGTTGCTTTTTCATTTTGTTGATTGTTTCCTTTCCTGCACAGAAGACTTTTAGTTTGATGTAGTCACACTTGTTTATTTTTGCTTTTGTTGCTTGTGCATTGGGTGTCATATTCATAAAATCACTGCCAAGACCAATCTCAAGGAGTCTTTTTCCTATGTTTTCGTCTAGGAGTTTTATGATTTCAGGTCTTACATTTAAGTCTTTAATCCATTTAGAGTTCATTTTAGTGTGTGGTACAAGAAAGGGATCCAGTTTCATTCTTTGGCATGTGAATATCCAGTTTTTCCACACCATTTATTGAAGAGACTATCTTTTCTTTATTGAGTATTCTTGGCTCCATTGTCAAATATAAGTTGACTGTATATGGGTTTATTTCTGGGCTCTCAATTCTGTTCCATTGGTCCATGTACCTGTTTTTATGCCAGTACCATACTGTTTTGATTACTATAGCTTGGCAATATAGTTTGAAATCAGGTATAACACCAAGGTGTGACACCTTTAGCTTTGCTTTCTTTTTCAATATTGCTTTGGCTATTCAGGATCTTTTATAGTTCCATACAAATTTTAGTATTTTTCTTTTCTATTACTGTAAAAAATGTCATTGGTATCTTGATAGGGGTTGCATTGAATTTATAGATTACTTTGGGTATTACAGACATGTAACAATATTAATTCTTCCAATCCATAAACATGGGATGTCTTTCCATTTATTTGTGTCTTCTTCAATTTCTTTGAAGAATGTCCTATAGTTTTCAGTGTACAGATCCTTTACCTCTTTGTTAAACTTATTCCTAAGTATTTTATTGTTTTTGATGCTATTATAAATGGGATTGTTTTCTTTATTTCTTTTTCAGAAAATTTGTTGTTAGTGTATAGAAACACAACTGATTTTTGTATAGTGATACTGTATCCTGCAACTTTACTAAATTCATTTATTAGTTCTTACAGTTTTTTGTTGTAGTCTTTAGGATTTTCTATATATAAGATCATGTTATCTGCAAACAAACAATTTTACTTCTTTCTTTCCAATTTGGATGCCTTTCATTTATTTTCCTTGCCTGATTGCTTTGGCTAGGACTTCAAGTACTATGTTGAATAGGAGCGGCGAGGGTGGGCACACTTGTCTTGTTCCTGATCTTAGAGCAAAACCTTTCACTGTTGAGTATGATGTTAGCTGTGGGCTTGCCATATATAGTCTTTATTTTGTTGAGATATGTTCCTTCTATATCCAATTGTTGAGTTCATACCATGAATGGATATTGAATTTTGTGAAATGCTTTTTCTGTATCGATTGAGATGATCATGTGATTTTTATCTTTCATTCTATTAATGTGATGTATCACATTTACTGATTTGTATATGTTGAACCACCCCTCCATCCTAGGGATGAATTCCACTTCATCATGTTGTATGATTCTTTTAATGTGCCTTTGAATTCAGTTTGCTAGTATTTTGGTAAGAATTTTTGAATCTATATTCATCAGGGGTATTGGCCTGTAGTTTTCTTTTCTTGTAGTGTCCTTATCTGGCTTTGGATCAGGGTAATGCTGGCCTTGTAAAATGAGTTTGGAATTGTTCCTTCCTCTTCAATTTTTTGGAAGAGTTTGAAAAGGATTGGAGTCAATTCTTTAAATGTTTGGTAGAATTCACCAGTGAAACCTTCTGGTCTGTGGCTGAGTTGGGAGGTTTTGATTACTGATTCAATCTCCTTACTCATTATTGGTCTGTTCAGACTTTTTATTTCTTCATGAGTAAGTCTTGGTAGGTTGTATGTTTTTATGAATTTATCCATTTCTTCTAATTGTTGGTATATAGTTTTTCATAGTAGTCTCTTATGATCCCTTGTATTTCTGTAGTATCAGTTGTAACGTCTCCTCTTTCATTTATAATTTTATTTATTTGGGCCCTCTTTCTTTCTTGGTTAGGCTAGCTAAAGGTTTGTCAATTTTGTTTATCTTTCCAAATAATTGACTCTTAGTTCTGCTAATCTTTTCTATTTTTTTCTTATTCTCTATTTCACTTATTTCTGCTCTAATCTTTATTATTTCCTTTCTTCTACTAACATTGGGCTTATTAGTTCTTTCTAGTTCCTTGAGGAGTTAGTTAGGTTGTCTATTTAAGATCTTTATTTATCTTTGTTGTATGCATTTTTCGCTAAAAAATTCCCTCTTCAATCTGCTTTTGCTGCATCCTTTGAGTTTTGGTATGTTGTTTTCCATTTTCATTCATCTCAAGATATTCTTTTATTTCTCTTTTGATTTCTTCTTTGATCCATTGGCTGTTCATGAGTGTGTTGTTTAATTTCCATGTATTTGTGAAATTTCCAGCTTTCCTCCTATTATTGACCTCTAGTTTAATTCCATTGTGATCAGAAAAGATACTTGATATAATTTCTATCTTCTTGAATTTTTTGAGACTTGTTTCATGGCCTAACATACGATTGATCTTAGAAAATGTTCTGTGTGTGCTTGAGAAGAACATGTATTCTGGGGCCGGCCCGGTGACGCAAGCGGTTAAGTGCGCGCGCTCCGCTGCGGCGGCCCGGGGTTCGCTGGTTCGGATCCTGGGCGCGCACCGACGCACTGCTTGGCAAGCCATGCTGTGGCGGCGTCCCATATAAAGTGGAGGAATATGGGCACAGATGTTAGCCCAGGGCCGTCTTCCTCAGCAGAAAAAGAGGAGGATTGGCGGATGTTAGCACAGGGCTGATCTCCTCACAAAAAAAAAAAAAAAAAGAACATGTATTCTGCTGCTGTTGGATGGATTATTCTGTATATGTCTTCTAAGTCCATTTGGTCTATAGTGTTCAAATATCCTTGGGCTTCACACAGTCCTGAACCAATCTCTATTCACCTCCTTTGTATTCTTTAAATGGCATGAGGGATGGAGCCACTATCTCTTACCATTAGTCACCTCCCCACTAGGTTCTTTTCTACCTCACCCTACTGCAGAATATAAAACAGTTTCAATACTTCTATCCCCCTTTTCTCATTCTTTCAGTAAGCTCACAGTTTCCTGAGGATGACTGCCACTGGAGACAAGAAAATACACTGGAATATAAGAGGTCAAGACCAGTTTATTCAGCATGGAAGCTCCATTGGGCACTGGACCTCTGTCTTGGAAAGGAAGCTGTGTGGAGATTGTGATGGGCATGTGGTGGGAAGTGCAGTGAAGGATGAGGAAGTGACCAAGATAGCCCTGTGGCTGGAAGAGAGTCTGGTAGGAAAGTAATTAGGGGAACCCCCTCCTTCCCACTTACCTAGTTGCTATGAGCAGCTCTGCCACTGTAGCCCCATCTAAGATGGGCATTGCCTCAAGACAGAATGAAGGTATGAAGTGGAAGGACTCAGTAGTGAAAGGGATGGGAGCAAAGAACACTAAATGGAAAAAACTGGAAAACAAAGGATATTCCTAGGCACAGACTGGTCTGCACATCCCAGCTAATCCTCTAATCAGTCTCCTTCTGCCTAGGAACGGCTGCCCTGCCATGAGATTGTCAGCCCACTTGCTTCAGCTTCTTGGCATTTTTGTCTCTTCTTGTTGCTCTCCTCTTTCATCATCTCCTCATGCTCAGCATATTTTCTACTTCATACCTCACCCCACGGTTGGACAGGTAGCTTGAAATGGCATCTGTTGGGAGAAAAGCTGGACTAGGATACCTCCTATACACACATACACGTTTGCATTTGCATGTGCATACACACACACAGACACACACACACACACACACACATATACACTACTCTTAGGTTCCAATATACCTTCAACATGTGCAGAGATCTAAGAAAAGCATTTCAAGTCAAGTATTTTTACATTTCCCAGATCCCCTGATGCATATTCCTGTTTTATCCTAGCAATGAGGCATATTTTCATTGTTTCATGAAGGATGAAAAAAGCTGATGAGTCCTCATTTCCTTCTATATACAACAGGAGAAAACAGCAACTCTGTACACTTCTCTTTCTCTTTCACTATGGATGAAGGGATAAAATATTTGCAAAATTGAGAGGCAATAATTTAGATGCTAACCTTTCCCCGCAGCAGTGCCAGCAGATCTTTCCAGCTTGCTAAGGGATTCAGAATTTGCAGAAGCTTGGAGCCCCTGAGCTGCTGGTGATCATTTTCACAGGTTCCTGTAATTATATGCAAGGGCTGACATTTGTAAGGTTGGTCGAATGCCTGGCTTTTAAACTGAGGTGTTGGCAGTGTTCCAGAGGCACCATAAACTACAGGATGGGCACCTTCCTGAGGGTTAATTTTACAAGAATATTTATTGGAAGAGGGCTATAAAATTACTTAACAGGTAGTAATGTAAGGCTTTTGTTTAAAGAAATAGATTACAATATATTTATACTTTAGATTATAATGTGAGATTTCAACTGAAAAAATAATTCCTCACTTGCATAGGCTATGCCCTGGGACCCCAAGGATATAGATGCATCAAATTTTCCCTTTAAAGGGGACTTTGATGATAAGGTGGAAGAAACACTGATGTGATGGATAGAGAAATGGATGTGCAGGTACTTTCTATATTAACTCAGTCTTCACAGGTTACCGATGGTGAACCCAATGACCTGGGGTGGAGTGATCCCTATAAAAAGGATTTTGCTAGAAGAAGCAGCTTGGGTAGAAGAAGAGGCAAGGGTAAGAGCACGGGGCCTAGAGTAAGTATGGGAGTCAGGACCCTTATTGGGTTAAGTCTTTGGGACTCAGTTCTGGAAGAGCCTCAGTTCAACTGCTTTCTTTTCCTCTAATAGCAGAAGGCATATATTAATATTATTCCCACCTAACATATGAGGAAGCCTGGAACTGAGGTTCAAAGAAGAGGTTAATGAAAGGACCAGCCTGGACTGTAATCTTATACCCTCCTGATTCCCAAACCTTTACCAGAGCATCTGATCTCAGTTCTCACACGAACTAGTTGGGTGTGGCTAGGCAAGTCACTCAACAACTCTGGGTCTCATTTTCCCCAGCCAGAAAAAATAAGGAGCTAAGACAAGTATGACATCCAAAATGATTCCCAGCCCCAAGAGCCTAAGATCTTAAAAATGAAAAAAATGGGCAAACTTTCTGGGTGTTTTTGGCAACAAGAAACAAGCAGGGGGCTTTTTCTCTCTTCAAGCCAAGCGGCAGGGTAACTGTTATCTACTCCCTGAGGTTTCCTCAGAAGGAAGCTTAGAAAGCTATCGTACAGAACCACGATTTTGTTTTGTCCATAAGAATATGCTGTCTTACGACACTGAACTTCACTCTGAGACCACAAATAACTACAATTACTTCGTCTCTCTTATCACTGAAAGCTTTTATTTATATACAGACAAAAGAAAATGTTTTCATTCTTAGGACTTAGATAAACTGTAGTGAGCTTGGAATTGCTGCATCAAGTTGACTTTATTCTTTAAACAATAGGCTACAGTGGTTATGGCTAAGTGTGATATAGAAAGCACGGCATGATGTTACAAACAGGCTTCATCTCCAGATGGCTGAACTCACAGGGCTTAACCACAGGACCCAGAGGTGGCTGAGAGGCAACGACTGGCTTTCAGAGAAGCAGGAGAAGCAATCCAACAGAAAGCGAGGTGGCTCTCATGAGAAAGGACTGTTGACTGGTGTCATTCAGAGTCTAAGTAAAGCCTCCTTCACACAATACGTATCTTGTTCAACAGTACAGACACTCTTCCAGAATCTAGGTGATAGGAGTGAACAAAACACTCAAAGCCCCTACCTTCAAGGAACTCAGATTCCAGTAGGAGAGTAATAACGATAACAATAGTAGCAAAAATAAAATTACTATTAACAGTAATAGTAATAATAATTGTTAAATTGTGTATCTTTATGTTCTGAAACCATGATAAGCACTTTAATGTACTATCCAATTTAATCTTACAACAACCCCGTGTGACAGGCATTGAGGTTACTGAGGCCTAGAGAGAGTAACTTGCTTGAGGACACACAGCTAATAAGAAACAGACTCAGAATGTGAACCTAGATCATTGGGACCCTGAAACCCATACCCATGGCCACTTTGATACGTGCCCTCCTTCTCCAATATTCCTTGGTACTCTAAGAGAACTCTAATGCAGTAATACTCAAGACTGATCACACAGAGTGATACAGACCACGCTACAAGAAACCTACATCACCACCCAGGTGAGTATCTCACCAGAATCGTAAAGCAAAAAGTAGCCTTGGAAGAGGCTTGAGAGAAACCAGGCAGCCAAAGAATGGAATTGTGGATTCCGGATGATTAAAAATTAACTACAGAAAACCAGTCTATCACAGTTATAATGTGTACACTTAGATATATAGTTATACCTAAATTAACTGTATATAAGCATTATTCATAATAGCTAAAAAGTAGAAACAACTCAATATCCATCAACTGATGAATGGGTAAACAAAATGTGGTATATCCATACAATGGAATATTAATGAAAAGGAATCAATTACTGATATATGCTACAACATGGATGAACTTTGAAAATATTATGCTAAGTGAAAGACGCTAGTCACAAAAGACCACATATTTTATGATTCCATTTACATGAAATATCTAGAACAGGCAAATCTATAGAGCCCAAGAATAAATTATTATTTGCCTAAAGCTGGGGAAGTGGGGCTGAAGAGTGACAGCTAACAGGGAGTTTCTTTTGGGGGTGATGAACATTTTTTAAAATTAGATTATGATAATGCTTGCACAGCTCTGTGAATCTGCTAAAGTCATTTTTAAAGGAAGGATTTTATAGTATGTAAACTATATTTTAAATAAAATGCTTAAAAATTAACTGCATGAAAAAGATTGGGCTCTGTTATTATTAATAGACTCTTCTGTTATCTTCTTAAAATCTAAGTGAAACCATTCCTCCCAGTAAGTAAAAAAATAGAAACGAGGGTGTGACAGACCTCAGTGATTACTGAATCCAGAGTCTGGTCTCTAGAGCAGACAGAGCAGGTCAACAGCCTTCCCTACCACTGGAGAGCTATCTATTTGATTGATTGACTGACATAAGAGTATTTTTTTTAGAGCACTTTTAGGCTTACAACAAAATTGAGAGGAAAGTACAGAGATTTCTCATATCTGCCCCCTCACATACATAGACTCCCCCATTATCAACATCCCCCATTAGAGTGGTACATGTATTGCAAAAGATGAACTTCCATTGGCACAGCATAATCACTCAAAGTCCATAGTTTATCTTGAAGTTTGCTCGTCATGTTGTAGCTTCTGTGGGTTTGGACAAAAGTATAATAACATATATCCATCATTATAATATCATACAGAGTATTTTCACTGCCCAAAAAAGTCCTCTGTGCTCTGCTTATTCATCTCTCCCCCACCCCAACCCCTGACAAACATTGATCTTTCTATTGTCTCTATAATTTTGCCTTTTCCAGAATGTCATATAGTTGGAATCATACAGTATGTAGCCTTTTCACACTGGCTTCTGTCACTTAGTAATATGCATTTAAGGTTCTTCCATGTCTTTTCATGGCTGATAGCTCATTTCTTTTTAGCCCTGAATAATATTCCATTGTCTGGATGTACCACAGTTTATTTATCCCTTCAACTACTGAAGGATGTCTCAGTTACTTCCAAATTTTGGCAATTATGAACAAAGCTGCTATAAACATCTATGTGTAGGTTTTTGTGTGGATATAAATTTTCAACTCTTTTGGTGAATACCAGAGTGCAACTGCTGGATCGTGTGATAAGAATAAGTTTAGTTTGTAAGAAACTGCCAACTGTCTTCCAATGTGGCTCTGTCATTTTGCATTCCCATCGGCAGTGAATGAGAGGTCACTGTTCATTCAGTGACTGTTCTTCCAGATCCTTGCCAGCATTTGGTGTTGTCAGTGTTCTAGATTTTGGCCATTCTAATAATTGTATAGTAGTATTTCATTGTTGTTTTAATTGGCAATTCCCTGATGACAAATAATGTGGAGCATCTGTTCGTATGCCTATTTGCCATCTGTGTATCTTCTCTTGTGCGGTATCTGTTAAGGTCTTTGACCTATTTTTTTCATTTTTTTGTCCATTTTTTTACTGTTGAGTTTTAAGACTTCTTTTCACATTTTGGATAACATTCCTTTATCAGATGTGTCTTTTGGAAATATTTTCTCCCAGTCTTCTAATTCTCTTGACATTGTCATTCATAAAGCATAAGTTTTCAATTTTAATGAAGTCCAACTTATCAATTATTTCTTTCATGGATCATGTTTTTGGTGTAGTATCTAAAAAGGCATCACCATACCCAAGGTGACCTAGGCTTTCACCTATGTTATCTTCTGGGAGTTTTATAGTCTTGCATTTTACATTGAAGTCTATGATCCATTTTGATTTAATTTTTGTAAAGGGTGTAAGATCTGTGTCTAGATTAATTTTTTTGCATGTGGATCCCCAGCTGTTCCAACACCATTTGTCGAAAAGACTTTCTTTGCTCCATTGTATTGCCTTTGCTCCTTTATCAAAGGTCAGTTGACTACATTTATGTGGGTCTATTTCTGGGCTCTCTCTTCTGTTCTATTGATCTATTTGTTGATTTTTTTGCCAATACCATACTGTCTTCATTACTGTAGCTTTATAGTAATTCTTGAAGTCAGGTACTGTCAGTCCTCCAACTTTGTTCTTTTCCTTCAATATTGTGTTGGCTATTCTAGGTCTTTTAAATCTCTATATAAACTTTAGAATCAGTTTGTCAATATCCATAAAATAACTTGCTGGGATTTAAATTGGGATTACATTGAATCTATAGATCTGACTTCTTGACAATATTGAGTCTTCCCATTCATGAAAACGGAATCTCTCTCTAATTATTTATTTATATAAATTGAATTTTTTATATTAAATTTTATCTTGCAACCTTGCTATAATTGCTTATTAATTCTAGGAGGGTCTTTTCTGTCAATTCTTTTGGCTTTTCTACAAAGACAATCATGTTGTCTCCAAATAAAGACAGTTTTATGTCTTCCTTCTCAATCTGTATACCTTTTATTTCCTCTTCTTGCCATATTGCATTAGCAAGGACTTCCAGCATGATGTTGAAAAGGAATGGTAAGAGAGGATATCCTTGCCTTGTACCTGATCTTAGTGGGAAATTTTTGAGTTTCTCACCATTAAGTACGACATTAGCTATAGGTTTTTTGTATATGGTCTTTACCAAGTTGAGGAAGTTCTCCTCTAGTTTTAGTTTACTGAGAGTTTTTATGTGACCGGATGTTGGATTTTTGTCAAATGCTTTTTCTACATTTATTGATAATCATGTGATTTTTCTTCCATAGTCTAATGATGTGATGGATTATCTTAACTGACTTTCAAATGTTTAACCAGCCTTACATATCTGAGATAAATCCCACTTGGCCATGGCATATAATTTTTTAATACATTTTTGGATTTGATTTGCTAATATTTTGTTGAGGATCTATTTATTTTGTAGTTGTTAATTAAACAAATACTTATTAAGACTTACTTTGCATCTGGCTTGGTGCTAGGTGCTGGACAGAGCTTAGAGCCCAGTTTTATAAGCGAAGTCCCAATAGAATGGAAGTCTTGAGTAAAGGGAAAATAAGTTTTATCAAAAATGTAGCTGCTTAGGAAGAAGATCTGGAGCATTTAGGTGAACCTAGATTAATTTAAAACATTTAGAAATGAATTCAGGTCAACAAATTATAGAGAGATAATTTCATGTTGACTTTGTGAATTTCAATTCAGTTTTCAGTCACTTGTGGAGAACTCTCCTGGTTGACTATGACTGAAAAGAGAGATAAGGTGTAAATAAACTATTTTCTTCAGTTCTAAAGAGTCTAAGGAGACTTCCTTTGTCTGTCCAGGAGGTTTAGATTCATATTCACGTTATCATTCATTCTCTCTCTCTCAACTTCTCTCTTTCAATAGTACTTCCACTCTACTATGATCAGACTCTTTCCTAAACGTGCATTTCCCTAGGTTTTCTTCGTACACAGGATGTTGATCTATATCTGCTCAGGATCTCTGATATGTTTATAGACGGATATAGTGTCAGGGGCTCAAGGTGTTACAGAAACAAATTGCAATTGATTCCTCCAAGAATGTCTATGGAAATGGGGCAGAATGAAGAATGTAATAAATTATACAATTATTTACTCATTCTCAATATATTGATTTTAGTTTCACTAATATGCCTGCAAATTTTGCAAGAAGTATAGTACAAAAAAATGTAAACACAACTGAAGTGAGATCTAAATGTCTAAATATACTGGGTGACAACTAATGATAGGTTATTGTCCTGATGCTTTAAGAATTCTGTACTTACACATTTGTCAGGGTTCAGGATTATAAAGGCATTTTAATAAAGTAGATACTATCAAAATCACCATATATTCTTGGAAAAGAAGGACCATCATTATTCAAAAATATTTACTGATTCTGGGTGAATGACACTGCCTCAAACTAAATTACCTATGAGTGACCTGTTTGATTTAATTTGCCTTTCTTTTCACCCTCAAGGATGATATCTAGAAGTCCATCATAATTCAGCACTCTTTTTTTTCTCCCCCTAACAAAATTGTAGTCAGACACATGGATTCCAAGCTAGACTAAATTTCCAATCCCCTTGCAGTTAGGTTGGTCATAATACCAATTTATCTCCAGTGGAAGGTAGGTAGAAGTGACTAGTGCTACTTTGAGTCCAGGGACCATAAGATAGGGTATGTGCCCATCATGTGTGTTTCTTTTGCTGGAACCAGGGCAGATAAGTATATGAGAACAATGCATTAAGGAAGGCAGAGAAACTACTTGGCGCCATGGTAGATTCCTGGCTCCTTGAATGACAGAGTGGAACAAACCCTCCCACAAACAGAATGCTCACTCTGGAACTGTCAGCACAGAGAGAAATAAACATCTATATTCACTAAGCCACTCTATTTTAGAGTCTCTTTGTTACAGCAGCTTAGCTTTACCCTAACTAATATAGTCTCTTTCAAATGCATTTCAAGATGCATTTTAAAAAAGAATCATTGACTAAAAAGGATTTGACATGAAAATCATTGTCCTAAAGAGCTAGACATACTTGACTTCTCTAAGAACTGTCAGAATTATTTTTGAAATCCTTTCTAAAGAGAGCTGAGCTGTGTTTATTTAAACTCACCCTTTAGAATCAAGCATGTATAAGGAGCAAGAAAAAGAAATGTCATTCAAGACTAGATGAGAAAAATGAGCAAGCATACGGAAATTATTTCACTGATCAAACTGAAAGTGTGGTCGTTTCTTAGACACTCCCAAACAGTTCTTTAGGGAAAGCATCTTAATAATTCTCCTGTTTTTCAACATGGCTGAAAGATATTCCCAGAGTTACTACTAAATGGATAGGTTCTGTAATTTACTGAATTGTTTTTCCTATTTCTTTAAAAGGCTTACTGCTTTAATACTTCTATAAGAAAAGCCTTTTTTTTAATGCAGCATGACAATAAGTGGCAGCCTCTGAGGAAGGGGTGGGTTGGAATTCATTTGTGCCTTCTAGTCCTAAGTCAAACTTTTACCTTGACACAATTGCAAGGAGGTAGATCTCAGAAACAGTAATAAAATTGTAATTTTTATTACCTTTTGAAACACTTAATCTTTTAATTAAGTCCTAAAATTGTTCACTTTGAACAGAACAGCAGGAAGAATGACACTGGTTTCTCGCTGCATCCACAGAACCGGGAAGCTAAGTTTCTAGGATTTTCATTTCTTTTGGCAGATCCCCTGGAGGAACCCTGCCTGTGGGTCTCACTGTCATGTTTATGTAAGCTGAACTAGCATATTTTGTTGCTGGACACTTAAGACTATTTTCCAGAGCAAAGTTAGTACCTTTGGTTTCTTAGTTTTATGTCTTATTATTAAAGACCCACGTAGCTTAGAGAAAGCAAGAGGGAAGTTTGTACCACATTCTGTGGGATAAACATATAAATGTGTACACACATGAGTGTATTTGCTAAAACTATCTATCCAAATGGCAAGCAGTCAGAGGGTTAGAAACAACTTGATAGCTAGAATTTGGTTGCCTGTTAAGCTCTTTCTCCAGTGCTTCATAATGATGAGCCCTTAAAATAATATTCAAATGTGATATAATTGAGGTGGGTTTGGCCCTAGCACTGCATTTTCCCAAAAGGAAATAAGTTACACTAATTCTAATGTTACTTTACTTTGAGGGCCAGCAATTAACTCAAGGATTGCCAAGAACAATAATGCTTCATATAGCGAGAATAACGTGACCAGGACAAAAACCACAGGATGTCAGAGAAGGGAATTTATGAGAGAAAAAAGAGTCATTAGATCACCTGAAAGGAAGTTTTCAAAGCAAATGGAAATATCAAAGGGAAGAGAAGAAAGCAAGAGGGAGGGGGAGAGCTGTCAGAGGGATGAAAGGGAGGGGCACACATTTTTGTCAATTTTGCTCTGGTTTCCAAATGTATTACATAAGATAACTCTTCCAGCAAGCCTAGAATTGCACAGCAATGGTTGTCACACCCTCTGAAATCTGTCAGCATTTAAAGCTGATGGAGGGCATGCCCTTAGCATTGCCGTTGGAGAGTACCCTGGTTTCTTTCCAAGTCATGTCCATGAATTTAGACAGATGCAGTGATAAAAATATTTCTCAGGTAGATATAAGGTTAAGGAAACACCACGTTGGTCTCCTTTTTATCAGTTAGAAGCAGAAGAGCAAACTTGAATGCAAATGAGGGATTCATTTAGAAAGTTGTGTTTTGGCAGCATTTCATGCAGACCAGGCCTTCCGCATTGATAACAGAAATATGATGACCAAATATGGGAGCTGCTTTAGCTAAATTATGCTGCACTTAAAATTTTTCCACAAGTTTCCAGCCAATAACTTGATATCTGAAATTCCTTCCTCTCTAAAAACACCACGTCATACCTGGAAAACAAGATTCAAGTTTTTTCTTCTTCTCCAGAGAAAATATATTCCCAATTACCCAAGGGATACACTTTTCCACCTGGACTTCACTTCTGTTAACTATATTGACTCTCATAAAATGGACTAAAATTATTTTTGCTGTTCAGTTCTCAGTAAAAATTCCATTGCTATGTATCATGTCTAGCCTCTTTTGTTAGACTTATTAGCACCAAAGTGTCCAAGTCGGGCTCAAAGGGCAGAAGGCACGCATGAGATCTGAAATGTCCATCAGAGAAGTTTAGATCTGTACCTCTGAGACTGGTTTAGCAGCCAATTTAAATCTTTAACAGGAATCTGGGAGTTCAGAGCCCTGTAAGCCTCATCTGGATCTATTTTTCCAAAAGTAACACAGGCCTTTCTCTGGTATTTTACCAAATGTGGCTTTTCATCTTGAGTGTAAGCAAGTGATCTGTGCCCTGTGGAACCATCCTGGAAACATTACGTTGGAGTAGCAACAGTGGTGGCTGAAAGAATGGAAAAGTCTGGTTCCTCTTCCAGGGGAACTTCAAAGCAGGTAGGGCTTGCTCCCATCGTGTGTCTTCCTTAAATTGGGTTGAGTTACACAGTGGATAGTCTTCAGTCTGTGTGTTGCAAAAAGGTGCAGTTTTAGGTTTTGCTGCCATCAGGGTTTGTCCCAACAGGCTGAGGAGTGGGGAGAGGCTGAAAAAGGAATTAGCTTCTGCTGTGGTCCTGAGCACCCCAAAAGTACTGGTGTGCATCAAATCCTCCAGACACGTTTTGACTGTGATGATGATGTCTGAAGTTCCATGAAACAAGAATGCTTACTGTTGAAATTAGCCTGGTATGAGATCATCTTGGCAATTAAATAACCAAACCGCTTCAAAAGATGGCTCTACCATAGCCAAATTTTGTTCTAGTAGAACTCGAGTTACAGTGGGTTTGTGGGCCATAAATCTAAAAGTGAAGGTAAATCTAAAGCAAACAAGTATCTGAGGAATTCTAGCAGGTGGGGAGGTGGGCTGGGACTAAGGCATGTTGGGAGAAGTTAGGATAGGGCCTCAGGGCTGACATGTCCCCCTCTGACTGACCATCGTCCTGTGGGCCAAAATAAACAACAAAGGGGATTTTTCTTAAGTGAAATTAAGTGTTGTATTCAGCTTGGTTCTCTAACGGAACAAGTTCTTGAGTTTTCATTTTACTTTGTCTAGGTGGACACCGCCATACCTACAAATACCATTTCCAGTTTGAGAATGCTTTTTAGAAGCATATTTGTTTTTCCTAAAATAGAGATGTTTGCCCATTAATAAAATGTCAACTGGGTAGCTTTCTCTATCTGTTATTTTGCCAATCAACAATTCTGATTTTGTCTCTTCAGTTAAGCAAGAATTTGAGTTACAATCATTATCATTGTTATCCAACAGTAAATATTTGCTGAGCTTCTCCTCTAGACACAATGCTAGGCCTGGGTGTACACAGAATATGCACAAGTGAATCCCTGCTCATTAAAGAATTCCAAAGTTGTGGTGAGCACAGGATACATAAGCAAAAATCTATGGAACAATATAAAGGGGTGTTGCTAACTGTCCAGATTACAAATACTGAAAGATTTCAAAAGATATAATGACCACTAAGAGTTGGCATATTCAAAGAAGACTTCTCAGAGATCAACATTCAATCTGTGTGTGTGGTGTGTTTTTGTTTGGGGAATCAGAACAGAGAGCAGTGGTGGTGATGCTGTGTGTGAGTTTGGTGCACGTGTGTGTATGTGTGTATGTGTATGCTATAAGGAAGGGACACGGGATTGGACCTGGCAAGGTATATGACATGTTTTGAGATTCATCATCTTGTTTGTGTATAACAGAATATGTGTTCATGATGAGTAGATGTCAAGAAATTTCTCAAACTATATTCTGGAGAAAACACTAGTCCTGAGAAAGGTTGAGAAAATGACAATTTCTATGGTCAAATAACTTTAGGAAATGCTGCAAACTAAATTCCCCTTTTAAAGCTACAAAGGCAAACGTACGTATAATTTCTTGGCACACCGATACACATACTCAAGAAGAGATTTTTCCCCCTTTTTACAAATTTTGAAAGCACTGGTTTATAGTAGATACATAAAGTGCCTATTGTTCAGTCTAGAAAGAGTGAACATTAACCTACAAGTAATGGAATATGATCAAAGGCTTGAGCAGATGGGAAACATGCACCAAGTGGTACTTTAGAAAAATTAATCTAGTAAGGTTTAGAATATGGAATAAGAAGGGAACAGACTGGGACCAGGAGATAGTTCTGAATATTTGCTCTAAATCCATTCTAGTACGACTTACAAAGTGTTGGGAGTTTTGTTTGCATGCTGTTTAATTTTTTTCTTTTTAGCTGTGAACTACTTCTTTAAATAAAGTATTATTTCAAATCTCAGTAAATAAAAATAAAAGTAAAACTTATCTGGATAATGGAGGAGGCAGAGCAGGGTTCTGAATAAGAGCAAGAAAATAATTGATTTACAATATATAGGTACTAGGAGAGAATCAAGGACCGATCAGAAAACTATAACTTCACAAGGGACATAACAAATAATTTTCAAATTGCAAAATGCTAAATGGTCCATAAACTAAAGAGAACTGGAGTAATCTAAAAGTTGCTAAAACAGGATCTCATGGAGCTAAAAATAAATCTAGGTCTCAAGCTAACCAAAGGCAACATGGCACCTGACTTTATGGGTATCGGCCTCACTTTTAAATTTACTGAAAAAATAGAGGGGAAGCGAGATGAGTAGCCAGGACTTGAAAACTATATTCTTTGACCCAGCACCGTGGAAACTGACTAAGCTTGCCTGGTGGCAGCCCTCCAAGCCAGTGACCGAGAGTCTCTATCAATGCCCTCCTCAACAGTCTTCAACATTTCTCTCCCATCCAACACAATGGTACTGAACCACTTATTATATTTTGAGTCATATTACTCTCTCTAAGAAGAAATCCTTGTCCTTCAGGGATTAAAATTAACCAAGAGCCACTTTAGGTTTGATTTAGTTCTTTTTTGTTTTTTTTTATGATTCTTTTTTGTTTTTTTAATTGCAGTAACATTGGTTTGGAACACTGTATAAATTTCAGGCATACATCATTATACTTCTATTTCTGCATTGATTACATCATGTTCACCACCCAGATACTAATTACAGTCCGTCACCACACACATGTGCCTAATCATCCCTTTCGCCCCCCTCTCTCCCCTCCTCCCCTTTGGTTTAGTTCTTACTATCCTCTCCTGAGCCTCTAATTTTAGTGTCCCTCCTCATCTTCCTTTACTGTTCTATTTTCTTTTCCTGCCACTTCCCTCCCTTAGTGTATCACGTTAAATTCAACTTCTGAAATTCTTTGCACATTACCATAAGATTCTCAGAGACAAAACAAACAGACGTCAACGATATGACAAAGTAATAAACATGGGAAATGACGTACTGTTTTAAGCAGTTGGGTTTTTGTTTTTTTGTTTGTTTTTTGTGAAGGAATATCAAGATTGTCATGAGAGAACATTCTCAAAATGAGAATCATTTCTGCAATGGAGTCTGATTTGACTCGAGACAAAGTAAAATGAAGATCCGGCCTCTTGATCAGGTAAAACTTAGTACATAATGCTTCCTTTAAGCAAATATTTTAGATTTCTAACTGGGCATCTACGAGGGAGAAAGAGGGGCCATGAGGGGAATAATGGTGCAGATGGTCCAGTTTAGCTCTTTCCAGCCCAGTGTCCACTGTGTTTCCACAAAGACAAGCTATAATGGATTCCAGAGAGGAAAAAAAAAATGCCTTAAATTTTTAAATAGTGTGACTAAATCCTTCCCCATTTAATTTAAATCAGGCCTACATTTTCCATTTTATTCTCACCAAAACTTTCAAAAGAAATATCAGATCGAGAAGAAATGTCTTCTACCTCTGACAGCAATTTAGATGTCCCTTCCCTATAGTAATGAACTTAAACTATTTCTTTACATTTGTACATATTTCTTCTGTTAAGAGTCTCCATGTGAGAAGTTTGAGCTCAGAAAGGTCATAATCTATTTTGCTGATCAGAATACCCTAAAATGATAAGTAAACTCCACTTTCCCTTAATATTGTAAAACAGATTTATTAACGGCCTAAGAAACAAGTGTAGGGAAATGTCATTGTAGGTGGAAAAATATTTAGAGAGCTGGTGAAAACAAGTGATTATAAAAACATTTTGCTTCCATCTGTAAGTGAAGCAGTTGCTACTTAAAACAATCCATCAATACCAGAAAAAATATTTGCAGTTTATTAAAATTATCTGTTTTTATTAACAGTCACTTCTTTGGATTTTTTAAAATTTAAATATACAAATATATGCATGCATGTGTATTTTAATTTTTTTATTGTTTTGTAATTCACAACAAAATAATGATAATGTTAAACCTTACATGCATTATGATTCATCTAAGAGAAAAATCTGACTTTATTAAAGAAAATATTATTAGAGGTCAAATTCTGCCAAAGCAAAAATTTTTGGTTAACAAAAGACATTAAGGTACAGTGCATCTAATCATTACACCTGGTATCCAATACAACAAAATTCAAGAACGAAAAAGAACATCCAAATAGCCTTTTGAGATTCCTTAACGAGATTTGACTTGCATTTTGAGTCTCTTTAAATCACAGCAAACTATATCCACCAGAGAACCTCTTATTTTTCCCATTAACCTCGCCTTTAACTACAAAATAAAGAAATACAAACATTATCAAAAGCTAGATCACTTACCATAAATGCCTGTTGAGATGCAGGGAAATGCCTGTGAATAAACCACAAAAATAACAATAAATTTTAAAGAAACAATTCTGCTCGACTCCAACATCATCTATTTCAACACCTATTTTGCTTGATAATGAGATGCCCTCTATTCAAATGCTCTGAAACCCCACTCAGTTGGAGTAGGAGACATTGTGGAAACGGGCATAGTTGATTAACTGAAAACTTTTCCTCACCAGCCATCATACCAGCTTGCAAGTGCCAACTGTTAAATTTTCAAGATTCCTGTGAACTGATTGTTAAACATAGTTATTATTAAGAAATTAAATCACATAAACCAGCAAGGAAACAAGTTATATTTAAACAAATACTCAGAAATCATCTCATCATTTCCTAATTATTTTGCCACATTTTACTATTACCTCTGTTCTTGAGATTACTTATGCCTATAATATGTGTATGGTGGAAATACTGTATAATGGTGTGCTGAGCATCTCGTCCCAGCTCCATGTCAAGTGACATCATGTTGGTGGCTTAAAATCTAAAACTATCAATCAACATTCATGTTGGACTGTACTTGTGGGTTAATTGAAACCAGTGGTTGGCTATGGATACAAAATTTTGATAAAGTTAACAGAAGTCCTCTGTAAGAATCAATTGCCTGTATAGAATTTAAAATAAAGGGTATTGTATACTTTACTCTTACATTTCAATTGTGTGCTACACATTCTTTTTATTAGTAAAATTTAAAAATAAACTTATATACATACATACTTTTTTTAGGGTCAGTTTTTAAACCTTTACTGGCACACCACTACTTATACTATATGCTATGGACTGAATGTTTTTGTCCTCCTAAATTTATATGTTGAAACCCTAATGTGATGATATTTGGAAGCAGGGACTTCGGGGGTTAATTAGGCCATGAGGGTGGAGCCCCTATGATGGGATTAGTGTTCTTATAAGAAGAGGAAGAATGCTAGCACTCTCTGCTCTCTGCCACATGAGGGTACAGTGAGACGACAGCCATGTGCAAACCAGGAAGTGGGCCCTCACCAAACATCAGATTTGTTGGCACCTTAATCTTGGACTTCTCAGACTCCAGAATTGTGAGAAATAAATGTCTGTTGTTTAAGCCACCCAGTCTATGGCAATTTGTTACAGCAGCCCAAACTGACCAAGACAGCATATTTTATTTAGCAGTGTTTAAAGAATTTGACTGAAAGAGTGAGTGAACAAATGTAAATATATAGTTAGCTGTAAATTAGGCTTTCTAACAGTAGAAAGTGGTCTGAGCACGGCAATGTCCTCTGCCAATGCACCTTTGTGTAAATTTAATCAAGTTGTTTTCATCTTTCAGGTCTTTGTATTTTTCAATTGAAAATAAAGATGAAAATACCCACCATATAGAAATGTGCTGTGGGAATTAATGACAGAATTTTTTAAAAGGTGACTGATACTGTGCTGAAGAATCTAAAAACTGCAGCTGCTGTTGACTATAATATATATATATAATATAATAATATAATATAATATATAATATAATAACTAACGTTATTATTGAGCTCAACAGTAATGAAAAGTCTAAGTCTTTTTTTCTTTGTGTCTTTGGGCTAAACATGTACTACATTTCATTTTCCTTAACATCTCTATAGACTGTATGTTTAGCCCTTTTACATGGATGTTCTATTTAAAAAGTCACAATTTATGTGATTTTGTTTTAGAGAAAGTAATAATTTACTCTGTTGAGTTCACCTATACATCTGTAAAAGGATGGATTTTGTTTCTGTTCTGTTACTAGTAAATGCTACTGTTTCTAACAAGAAAATAGGACATTTTCTGTAATAGCGTAAGAGCTATTTTTTAAATGAATTCATGAGTTAATTCTTTGATTCCTTGGGTTCTTGAGGTGCCAATAAGATCTGAAGAATGTTCTTGAAGGACTCAATCCATCCAACGGCACAGAACCCTGAAGAGATAGTATGAAGCAAACTTTCCTGAAAATGTTGTAGGCTCTTTCTAGGCATTCACCAAGACTATCACCAGGTCTTACTCTGCGCAAAAAACAGCTGCAGGTTTACTGTAAGCAATTTGTTACTAACAGTAAGGGCTCAGAGTGCAGGAATGGCCTATTAAAAATACAAATTAGAGAGGATTCAGAGTCATCCCAATAATTTGTGCCCTGCTCACTCATGTTCCACTGTGTCTTTTAAATGAAGTAGAAAGAGGAGAGTTCACAGCACGTGCCCTAGGAATTCCGTGGGAGCGAACTGAACACGTAAACATCATCCATCTTGTGTTCGCAGTAGAGAAAGAGAAAGGTTTGAGACCTGCTGCATTGAGCCATCAAGCGAAAGCTAGAAGATACCACAGTGTTTTCCACAAGTAAGTCCACTTTAAATCCCACCTGACGTCCTTCCAGTTCATGATGTTGAGCAGTTCACTTAGCTGCTTTGAGCATCAGTTTCCTCATTAGTAAATGGAAACTATGAGACTCACCTCAAGGGGTTTATGGGAGGATTAGGAGGAATAAGGAACACAGAGCATTGTGTCTGACAAGTAGTAATATCTCATTTGATGCTGTTTCCTGTGGTGGACACTGTGATGCCCACCAGGCTGTGCTTCAAGGGGAAACTTGTTGCCCTAGAGCAGGGCTTCCCAACCTTGGCACTACTGATATTTTGGACCAGATAATTCTTTGTTGTTGGAGGCTGTCTTGTGCATTGTGAGATGTTAAGCAGCATCCTCGGACTCTATCCACTTGATGCCAGTAGCATGCCCCCAATCATGACAATCAAAAATATTTCCAGACATTGTCAAATGTCCCTTACAGGGCAAAATCACCCCTGGCTGAGGACCACCACCCTAGAAGCCAGGGCCTAGACCCCAGCAGTGCTGTCAGCAGACAGACTTCAGCTATCAAGCTTTTCAGGGATTGCCTCAGATGCAAAGAGCCACCTCACTCAGGGTCATGCCCCTTCCCAAGACAATCTATATCCAATAACTAATCAACGCAGAATATAAAGGCCTTGGTTCATCTTGACTGAATTCAGTGCAACACTGAAGGGCACTACCACCTCCAGAGCTCCCCATGAGGTCAGTGGGGCCATTACTGGGCCTGCATAGCAGCTCATCTTTCCCTCTGCCCACTCCTGCTTCCTTCCTCTCTCTTCTCCAGGTGTTGATCCCAAGGACACATCTTAATAAACATTCTGCACCCTAAACTCTGTCTCAGAGTCTGCTTCCTGGGGAACTGATCTGAGTTAACTCCCTTCTGCTTCCCTCTTAGGCCTGGTTATGTGAGTTGTTCTCCCAGCAGATCTAGCAGAAAAGAGAACATACTGAACAGTTAACAGCAATTGCATTTCCCTCAGCTCCCAGTCTATCATGGAATCAATCATGCAACATAATAATTGAGTCTGAATGTACCAACTGACTTGTCTGTTTCAACAAGAACAAATAGCTTCGTCTGAAAATGACATTGTTGCCTTGAATGTGAAGGCAAATGGTCGTGTAATAGAGAATGACTTTGGAAATATTATTGCATTAATTCAAACAAAAAGGTGATGAAAAAGCAGAGGTAGAAATACAATATCTTGGAAAAAATTCATTTTATGTGAAACAACTGTGCATATAACTCATCCAAATTAAATTTTCTCCATTAATCACTTTTTATTACTTAAGAGAGAGAAAGAGAAAAAAAAAGAGACAGATTGAGAAAGAAAGAGTGATCAAGTGAGCTCAACTAAAGGATTTACAGCACATAGTCTGTGTTCTTTGCCATAATATACTTCTGATGGGGCCACCAGAAGTGAGTAGCGTGGGATTTCTTTATTTCAAAGTTGTATTTAATATAACCACCTCCCACAAAAATCGTCTTCTGTGGAAGAATGATAGATTGTACCAAAACCCAGGCCAATTAGCCTGGTTTGTTTTAATTTAAGTGCACATAACTCAGTCACCTGTAGAACTTGGGGAATGACATCATCAGCCCAATTTGTCTGGCTCCAGATTCTCCTTTTAGCAAGCCCCAGGAGCAAGAAGTCTCCATGCTAATCAGGTCCAACCAGTGAGCCATCAGAAACTTGCTTGATGGCATTTGACTTTTAGCCAGTTTTTTCTTCCAAATCAGCATGTGCTTGTTCTCTTGGGGGAAAAAATAATCGTTTGACTTGGAGAGCGAGAGAGGATTTTCCTTTCGTGACATTACAGATTGGGCTACCACCTGGAATATACTTCCTTAGCCCAATATGTTGGTTTCAAGGCCATTTTTAAAAACACTGAACTCCTTCAGGCTGTAGACTATGCTTCCCATCCTCTTGAATCTCTGTCTCTACTTCTCCCATTTCCATCTCAGTAATTTGAGGGCAAGGAAGGAAATACCCCTCAACTTTCTTTGTCTTGACCCTAACAGTGCCTCAAAACCAAGGCAATAAGCCCTAAGCCAAATCATAACCATCACTTGCTTTTCCGTGACCCTTGATTCTCAGTTCAGGCATTCCTGCAAAGTGGAAATTTCTTCCACTCCCCCTTATCCATGGTCATTACCATCCACCCATTGCTTATGCAGCAGTTGTGTGATCTGAGTAGGACTGCCTCCACCCTCAGCTCCACAGGAAGGTGATGATTTACCTAAGTAAGCAGCACACATCCGCCTTAGCCACAAGAGTAGAGAGATGGAGAATTCTGACATCATTGAGCTGCTGGTGTAAATTACCTGTAAAGTGCTCCCAACCTCTAGGATCTGTCAATTGCTGAGCCAACACTTTCCTTATTGTTTAGTCAGTTTTAGTTAGATTTTCCATTATTTGCAAACAAAAGCATGCTACCTGATATACCTTCCATTTAAGTGTTTTTAATTATATATCACATTTCACTGACTTGAGAAAGCTGTCGATTGTAAACAACACCATTATTTTGTTGTACTTTGTGTACCACTAAGAAAGAGGAAGTTCTGTAAGTTAAAATATAACACATGTTTTATTATCATTTAGGATTTTTATTGCACACATTGAAATTGCTATTTTGGATTTATTTAGATAATTTCTTAAGTCACTTCTTGCTCTAGAGCATCGATAAAATAAGAGATAAAATGACAACCAAGCATGCACATGTACAGGCAGTGAAACCTCATCGTGAATATGCTGGACTGTAAAGCATCCCAGGCTATAAGAGGTATCCTATTCTCAAAGAAGTTAGAATATGAGAAAATGTGCATCAATGAAATTTAGGGTACCACTCTTTGTCTTTAGATGTTTGGTTATCAGCGTAGTGAGTTGAGCCATAGTCTCCTTATTCAGAATGCAGCATACTTGAGTATTTCTCAAACTGTGATATGCCTAACTCTGGGAGTGTGCAAGATATTTTAAGGCAGCAAACAGATGGGCATTGCCCATTTCAATGTAATATCTACATATTATTTTGATATACTCCATTATTTTTCCCCAGTCTTCATCCTTCCTTCTATCTACACCCTTGGCTATGTGATTTTGCAGCTCTTCCAATATGGGAGGATGTATTTTCCTTGTTCCGTTGATGATGGATTGAGCATATCACTTGGTTTCGCCAATAGGATAACAGTAGACATGACATTTAGGCTTGAACTTTTGCACTCCTGCCTTTGAGGAAAACCTGAGAAGAACATGCCCCATGTAGCTGCTGGTCCAGAAAGGCTAAGAGACGATTGGAGCAGATCAACTGAACCCAGCCTAGATCAGCTGTGCCCCAACCAACCCACAAGCATGTGAGCAAGGAAGACATGCTTATTACTGTATGTCACTAAATTTTGGAGTTGTTTGTTATACAGCATTATTGTGACAATAGCAATAATATAAACATGCTAAAACTATAAGTTATTATATTGTAGTATAACAAGAAATACTGGTTTTCCACTTAGGGTGACAATATAAAGTTTCCTTTGAAAATAAAAGTAATTACAGGGTCAATTAAAATATTAGGTAATTATCATATTAGACGGTGAAATGTGAATGCTTAAAGTGAGGGAAATACTGATGCCATAAATAGAGACTTGAATTGGAAGGCAAGAGACCGGGGTTACTTACTAGCTATAAATCTGAGAGCCATAGCTTATTCCCTCAGCACCTCAGTTTCCCCATCTATAAAAGAAGCAGAGTTGGACCAGATGGCTTATTCAGCTATTAAATTCTATGATGCTATAAAATAGCCTCTTATCTTTCTCCATAGCTCAAGGTAAAGGTGACAGAGACAAGGCAATTTTATAGCATCCTGAATTCCTCACAGTGTTTGGACAAGGGAGGTGACAGCACACCAACAACAATAGCTGTCATTCTTCAGTTACTATAATGTGCCAGAGCACTAGGCTAAGGGCCTTATGCATATTATCTGATTCATTTTCATGAACAATGCTGTGATATAGAACAGATTACCCACTTTTTATAAACATGAAGAACAGTAAAGCGAAGAAAGCAAATTTGTTCAAGGTCACAGAAAGGAATGCTAAGGGATTTATTTATTATTTTGCTTAAGGCATAATTGATTCTACTTCTTTTTCACCTTTCATATTTCTTAATTACAAATAACATATGAATACATTCTCAAAAGGCTCAAACAAGATAGGTGTAGGCAGACATCAGTGACAGCTTTCTCCTACAGCCACGCCCCTTCCTTCCTCTGATTCAACTAGAATTCACGGTCAATAGTATGGCGAGCATCACAGCACTCCATGCATTTACATTTCAAAGCCTAAGTGAGATTGTGTCTTTTTCCTGATCTTAACCCTCTAATCACTTCCCATCACATTTTAATAAAATTTGAAGTCCTGTGCATGGCCTCCAAGCTCCCAGCAATCTGTCTCTTAGCTTCCTCTCTGCCCTCCTTTCCTTCCATTTTTCCCCTTGCTCACAGTTTCAACCACACTGGCCTCCTTTTGTATTCAAACACAGAAAGCACAATCCTGCTTCAGGGCCTATGGCCTTGCTGTGCCCGGCACACTTCCTTTTAGATCTCTGATCAAATATCACCTCCTCAAAGAGGCTCTTTCTGCCTCTAGCTAAATTACTCTCTATTCCTTTAGGCCGCTTGGTATCTCTCTATGACTCCTATCGCCACCTGACACACAGTTGTTTGCTTGTCCATTGTCTCCTCAACTTCAGTTTTCCCAACTCGCATGCAAACTCCCATGAAGACCTTTGTTTTACTTACTGTGGTATGACCTGCACCTTGAATGGGGCCTGGAACTCAATAAATATCTGTTGAATGGATGAATGAACTCACAATTGAGTTGTACGGCATATACGAACATAGTCACGTATATTTTTTCCTACACAAATTGGAGCATCCATTGTGTTTTATGTTCTGAGACTAGTGTTTCTCATGTACTAGATCTCGGAGATCTTTCAGTGTCAGTGTTTATTGATCTATCTTGTGTTTCTAATGTCTACATACTATTCTATGGCTACGTAAACTACACTATATTTATTTAATTATTGCAAATGGATGAAAATGTAGGTTGTTTGCAAATTTTACTATAACAAATAACCCTGCAACAAGCATTCTTGACTATTCCTTTATGTAGCTAGCATATTCCGGTAGGATCCATTCCTAGAAATAAAATTAACTAGTTTAACCATTGGGTTAAAGAAAAAGTACATTTAAAATTTGAAAATACTGACAAACTGCTCCCTGAAAAAATTTCTTTCAATATAAAATCTCCTCAACAGTAGAGAAGAGTCAATAATTTCACTTTTTTTCCCCCATTACGTGGGTGAATAGAGCAAAAGGATGCTGTCTCTCTAACAAAATGCACTGGAAAATGCAAATAGTATCAGTGCACCTCCCATCCCCCAGGCTAAATAACCTGAAGGCTGAGGTCATTTAAAGGAGACTGTGAATGAGATCACGTGGGAATGGCCAGTGACGTGTTTGGAGTGCACTGTGCAAGCTCACCTAGGCACCATAATTACAAGCAATAACTTTGTTTTTGTTTTCTTCATTATACCTTGGAAATAGCTGTCATAAAGTCATTTATTGCCAGCTGCTTCATGTTTATAACTACAACTCTGCGCAGTATAAAACAAACTATTACATAGCCATGAATAGTAGCAGTCTGCTTCCAAACTTTATATTTTCCAAGAAGACAGCTGGATTAGTTCCACCATGAATTTACTAGGATGAAAATGTCAGAACCAGCAAAGAGAAAAACTTGCCTTTTGTCCGAGCTTGCCTGTGTCACTGGTAGGAATGTTTTACTGTAAACTATATGTATGTGAAAACAAGAACAGGTCACTATAAACCTGGTGAACCCAGAAGAATGTGCATTCTGTTCCAAAATGTCTACATCTGTAAACTCTCTTTACATAGAAGCAAAGGGAAAAAACAAAGGTTAAAAGAAAAGAAAAAAAAAAATCCTCATATCAACAGCAAACCAGTTGTGCAGTATGAAAGCTCCTACTGAAACCAAATGTCCCTAATATGATGACTTGCCAATAACCTTAATCACCTCCAATTTTGTAAGCATCCGCTCCTCATCTTCCTCACAATTATGTACATGTATTTGGCAACTTTTGCATCCCCAGCACGAGAGGTGGACAGTGTGAGGGGATACCCTTAGGTGAGCTTTCCCTGTGCAGAGCCCAGGGGAAATTGAGACAACAGTCAATGATTTCAGATCCCCTGAGAAGTAAATTACCCTCCTGAGACTGAAATGCCCACAGCTCACAGCCATTGCCGAGGCCTGACTGTGTCTGCAGGGAGGGGCCTTCCTGGCTGAAGAAGGTTGCAATGACAAGGAGGAACCCTGTACACACAGGACGGAGAGCCTGGAGCACTGCCCTAAAGAGCAGAGGGCTTTAGGCAGAGCTCTGGAGGACTTATGGACCTTGGAGCTGTTCTCAGCATGGCTGTAAGGGACACTGCTGGCATCCTGTCCTTTACCATTCCCGTGTGCCCCTGCCCCTGGGAGACCCCACACACGGTGACCTGTCACAGGACTGCCCTCGGGCTGCTAAAACCCGATTTGCTAGTGCACTCAGAGAGCAAAGAGTCTGGGAATTAAATCCCCTAGGGCAGCTCTTAACCAATGACTGATGGGTGGGGTGTGGGAGGGTGTCAATACTCCCACATCTTTGCCCTGGTGGGGACAATGTTGAGGAGCGAACTTCATTGTCTGGCGAGCGTCACCACGGGATTTTGCAGCCACCGGGAATTTGGCCTGATATCCACCCTTCCTTTCTAATCTCAGTTCCTCCCATTTCACCTGGTTTTTTCCTAGTAAATCCCTTTTCCTCAAATCCTCACCTCAGAGTCTGCCTCTGGGGAGTCAACACAAGACATTTGTTATTGTTATGTACCCTGAGGTGGCTGGCAGGAGAATTTATAAAGTGAAATAAACCTGGGGGTTACTTTGGGAGAATCTCAGAGGCAACTAAGCACATAGTCATTTTCCAGTCAGTCTTGGTAAGAGGGAGAAGACGAAGCAAGTAAATCCTTGTGAAGCCACAAGAAAGAATAAAAGACCTCCTCAAGACCATGAACAACCTGAGTGATTCAGACCTGGTTCAAAGCCAAGGAGGGGCTGCCGAGGACATACAACTGGGAGGAAACTCAGGGAGTGACCAGGTAGGGAGAAGGTAGCAGCCTGGGACCCTATGTCTTCTGTGCAAAGCCCCACACAGAATGCACGCCATGTAAAGGTTTGTTAAACAAATCCAAGTAGGGGTTATTATCTACGCATGGTTTTGAGTCAATTAATAATAAGTTGTATCTTCAGATCTCTCTTAATTAGAAAGTTGAAGGTCTCACTTCCATAGGAAACATTTAAGAAAACTCGTTAACAATAAATAACCACAAAACAACAAACACAGATGTTCTCACAAAGGAGCAGCCCAAAAGCCTTGACACAGTTGGGTGGTGAGGTGATATTTTCTAAGAATCTACGGACTGGGCACTATGGATACAGTAACTCCACCATTTCCTAACCAACCTGTCTCAAGTCTTCTTCTAGGCCTCACTAATGATCTGCTAACAAACTGAACAACTTTTAGAAGGGAGAGAGAGCATACACATTCAACAAATATTTACTGAAAGACCATGGAAACAGACAGGATAGCAGGGTGTCCAGAAGCTTCAGCTATCAGGTTCTTCTCCTCTTGTGGCTTAATAAAACAAATAGGAATAAAGTTAGCACCTAATAAATTCTAAAGCTTCCAGGATGTTTTCACATGGGTCTTGCTGTCTCTCACAATAACATGTAAGACTGAGAGGAGGCATTATTATTACTAACCAGATGGCATGAATAATCTCTCCCAAGTCACACAGTAGCTAAGAGGAAAAGCTCAGACAGAAGCCCTGATCTTCTGACTCAAAATTTTAAGCCCTTCCCACTGCAGAATGGAGTCAGTGAGGTCAAGGGAGAAGGAGGAAGGTGAAGAGAGAAGCGTCCATCGTGAGCATCCTCAGTCCACAAGAAAGGACTGCTTAAAGATGAGAATTCTTTTTCAGCATCCACACAGTATGAAAGCCCTTCTAGGCACTAGCCACCAGATCTTAAGAGTATTAAATTTGCCATCAAACTGAAGATTAGTTTAACAGTGTAACTGAAGATTAGGCTACTTTGGAATCACTATGTTATTCTATTCTAACCAAAGTCATTTTTTCCCCCTGCTGCACCACACAATTGTAGCCCAGGATGCAACCTCCTCATATCCGGCACAGACTCTCTCCCCTGGGAAGAGCTGAGGTCCTTTCTTTTCTGTGTTTACTAATCTGTCGCAGACCATATAACTGGAGAGGAAGCAGATTGCTAGATTACCAACACATATGCAGGTTTTATGCCTGCAGATTTTTCGACACTTCTGTTCCAACTCTTAAAATGTCAGCATGTTTTCTTCACAGATCAGGCAATTCCAATTCAGCCCCTCCATAATTTCACGGTGTGAACTTGAAAACTTTACGTAGAAAGAGAGCTGGGCATCCACATGAATACAACCACTTCATAAGTCAGTTATACGTGCAAACTCCTGACTCCATTTCATATTTGTGGGAATCAGATGAGACTCTCTTGACAGTTGCTTGGGGCCTAAACTACAGCGTGGTTTGTAAAGAATAAGAGCTTTAAATAAAATGAGTTGTGATTATGCAGCTTGAATCAATATGTAAAGGTAATAAATTCTTCTTTTCTTAGTCACAAAGGAAGACATTAGTCAAGCCTAATGTACACTTTATATTTAACAAGGGAATTAATTAGGGAATAATAACTAAGAAAGAGGTGTCTAAAGGACGTACCATGTAGCAGTGACTAAAATAGAGGAAAACAAGAAAGGAAAAGGAAAAGGAAATTGATCGTAGTCATATCTCCCAAGTTCAAGAATTGCTACTCATGGCCTGAAAATGGCTGTGCTTTGTGGGCCATCAATCATGGTGAAGAGGTTTATCAACTGGAGTCTATTATGGAAATGAGCAGAAAGAACAAGACGGGAACAGCCAGTCTGCAAGGAGACGTCTGACAGCTCAGGCCCCAAGAGGTGAGTTATTTGTACACATTTCCCAGTGATCTCTGCATTAATCCAACCAGGAGCATCCCAGAATCACAAGGAGGGGAGCAGGCAGCTGGCCTTTCACTGTATACACTGAAGGTCAGTGCACTGGAAGATGAACAAACCAAGTTTCACAGAAAGTGACATACCTGTGATTCACTAAGAACTAGTTAAGACTAAATTTCTTTCTACTCTTAGGGAGTCAACTTAGTGTATACACTAGCTATCATTATTGTTAGAGAGGCAATGAGGAGGTCACACATGCATGGACGGATGGATGCATAGATGGATGGATGTAGGATGGAAGGATAGATAGATGGATGGATGAATGGATGGATGGAACAATTCTTGATTTAGAGATGAACACTTTTAGCTATCAGTAGCTCTGGTAGACTTTGACTTCATTGAAAGTTTAATTTCACAAAGTGAAGGATTTAATCTTTAACCACAATCTCACAATTGCATCTTGATTAGGGACAAACAAAATAAAAACCATCCATAACCATCCATCCATAACCAACCATACAGAGTTGTAACTCTGTCTCAGATAAAACTTACTAGAGCCAAGAGTTATATTCCTTTTGAGTGTGTGGAAGGATTTCTGCCCTGCTTTTCCTCTCCCTTCATGTCACTGTTTCTTCTTTTTGGGATTCTTTGAAAGAAGGGCACATCCTCAACATAGACAATAATAGTTTCATTAGTAACAAATGTCACTTGAAGTAATTGAGGAAGGTTTTTGAGAACACAGTAAGAAGCCAATGATTAGAAAGGGTTCTGTGCTAGAGATTTATTTCCGGTTAAGTTCCAAAGAGCTGTCCAAGGTGCCTCCACCCCATGAAACGCATTCATTTCTCAACCAACATTTCATCATGGGATCTCTAGCTCATATCTAACTGCAGAAGCTATAAATTAAATGATCCCTTTTGGCCACACTTCACACTGCTTTACTGGTTTTTAGTGTTCTGCTAGAAGTGCAGATATCGCAGAGGTGCAATTGTCCCTGGTAGTTATCTGTTCCAGCTATCCCATGCATGGCTCCTCTCTCCACCATCTTTGATAGGGCTCACCCAGGCTCCACCTGAACTCTCCCAGGATGGGGAGTTCACTGACTCAGAAAGTGCATGGACCAGTGCTTCTCAAACATCAAGTGCATTCACACAACTAGGTATCTTGCTAAAATGCAAATTTCGATTCAGTAGATCCAGGGCAGGCTGAGATGATGCATTTCTAACAGTCTCCCAGGTGGTGCTAATGTTGCTGATCTGTGTACATTTATAGTAGCAAGTAACTAGACAATAATGCCACTTCGAATTCTACTTTTCAAGATAACAGTGCATGAATTGAAACCTGGGGAAGGCAGGGAGGAAATTATTGCTCCCACTTAACACATGAATGCCTGAAATGACCAATCTTCCAAAGCTGTACAGAAGTTAATCATAAACCAGGAAGAGGCCAGACAATGAAGCCCAGCTCTTCCCCCGACCTTTGTACTTTCCCACAAAACTCCCCTGTTTAAACACTCGACTCCTCTCATCCTAATAAATATACTTGTCCTTCTGCTCACACGAACAGAAGTCAACATTAGAATCTCAATTGCTTCCTGACGGGACTATTTTGTCTGTTTCTACCTGTCCATGTCATTTCTATATTTTAGATCCACAATGTATTCCAGAAATTTGGACTCAAATAATTCTCAAACATTAATGTGTAGACAAGTCATCGGGGGACCTTGTTAAAATGCAGATTCTGATTTAGTAGGTCTTGGTTGAGGTCTTAGCGTCTACATTTTTAACAAGCTCTCAGATGAAAACAATGCTGCTGATCTTGGAACTATATTCTGAGTAGCAAGAGTTTAGACCATTACTCATTGAACTTTCACACTCTGATTCCTCTGCTCATGTTGACCATTTTATTAGTAAATTTTCTTATGGTGCAAATGACAGGCAACTTAACTCCAAGTTACTTCACTCAAATGAAATAAATTTGTAGTCTTTTATTAAAAAAAAATCCAATGACATGTATAGCTTCAGGTAAGGCTTGATCCAGCCTTCTCAATGATATCTCCATTTACTATACTAAGTAACTGCTTGACTTAGGCTAATTGGCTGGCATTAACCACATGTGTGTAGTAGTAGTTGTGAACGTGCTACCTGATGAGGAGGAAGTTGAGTAGTACATCAGGTGCTTTTTTTCTTTTTCTTTTTTGCTAAGACAAAAGCTGAGATGTTCCCTCTTGTCAAAATTGCAAGGGGACTTTTTCTTGGGTTGAGAGGAAGGCCCTATGGAATGATTTCTGAGAACTACTTCTGCTCTAAAGACTATGATTCAGTGATCTGAGAAACTTTCAGGAACCTGGTCACAATTAGAAGGCATAGATTATTAAGGACTGAGAAAAAAGCCACAAACATATAAATTCTTATGTCCTGCCTTTAGATTGAAACATAAACCCACAGTTAATTTATAATTTTTGTGTGTGGGTGAGGAAGATTTGCCCTGGGCTAACATCCATGCCCATCTTCCTCTACTTTATATGGGACGCCGCCACAGCATGGCTTGACAAGTGGTGCATCAGTCCCTGCCGGGGATCTGAAACTGTGAACCCCAGGCCACCTATGCGGAGCGCACACACTTAATCGCTACGCCACTGGGCTGGCCCCTAATTTATAATTTTTTAAAACTCCATTAAAGATTCTCTGAACTCTCAACCCAATATGTAATAACCCTCCCCAATCACATATAAATTTTCTCCCTTCTGCTGTTTCCTCCTCTTTTACTACCTCTACCTCCACTCTTTCCTTGTTTTGATTTGGCAGAATGGAATCATCTTAATGAGGCACATTGGGTCATTCCATAGGACTGAAGCTCCTAATGGCTAACTTTAGCAAAGTTAACAAGGGGAGGGAAAGACAAGAGTTTCTGTTTCCTTTAGCTGTGGTGTGTATCCCTTAATCTGGTCACTCCAGTCCTTCCATTCAGAATTCTGAAGTGCCTGAAATCTCAAGTCTCATTTTCATTCACCTTTGATGTGGAGCAAAACTTGCAACAAAAAAAAAAGTCTTCCTATTTCTACAAGAAATGTCATGACATTTTGCATTCTGCAGTGAATGCGCAAGCTTGCAAGATTATGATGATGTGATAGTGACTCTGCTATTACACCCGGAAATTCAAAGGATAGAAGAAAAATGCAAATATCTTTGCTAAATGAAATCAAGGAAAGGTACTTATTTATAATTATGGATCTTTATTCTATTTTTCTCCCCTTGAATAATAATATACAGTATTTTCTAGTTACTTATGGTAAGGGATATTTTTGGAAAATTATTAGCAATGCAGATATGAACATCTTTGGGCACATTTTATTAGAGAGATTTTTAAGTACGTAATGACTTGCCTATGATATTTTATGAGCTTTCATAAATGGGTCATTTGTCCAGATAAGAAATTTAGTTATAGAATGAACATAGAGTTATATTTAGATCTTAATTACACAGGCCAGAACCACTGGCAAAGTCATTAGACATAATAATTCCTAAGCTTCCCAGAAGAATGAACTGATTGGGGGGATCTCACTGGGGCCATTTTTCTGGCTTTAAGAGGACTGAAATTTTACCCTGAGGTTTCTCAATAATCTAAATGGTATGCTGTCTGTGCTAAGATCTCAGAAAGCTGTCAATTTCTAGGTGGAAAACAACATCTGGGTCTACAGAGGCCCCACAACTTCAGAAAATCGATGCAAGTATCTGGATAAATCAGTCAAAATGGAAATCATTTTAGACAAGGGTTTTCTTTAACCTACAGTGTGCTGATACTCTGTTCACTGAGCCCATATGCTTTGATGTTGTAGTTACTACGTTATGACTGATTGGTGAGAAACGGCATGGTTAAAAGGCAACACATAAAGGGTATTAAATAACTCTATTAAATGGGCCAGATTCTCTTCTCGTCTTGATCTTTTCTCCTCTTTTTTCAGCTTTTTTTTTTGTATAGTGCATGTGCAAAATTAAATTCCCTTGAACTTGCTTAACCTCTGCTCTGCAGGTCGTCATTTGTCTCATTAACACAAATAAAATTATAGGGTGTTTTGAGGCTCCAACTGGTAACAACAACTAATAGTATTTACAGCTCTTTTTCTGACAGCAGTCACACCTTTGGGTAAATAATGAGAAACTAATTACCACTGATTTAGCATCTGAACTTTTCAGGCATTCTTTGTCACCCACTAAATAGTGAGCATTAGGAACAATGGAGGAGGCAGGGAGGAGAGTGCTGGGAAGTGCTGAGAACCTCCGCCCAGCCACAGGTGCCTCAAGAGGCACAGGAATACCCACAGCAACAGCTGGCACAGAAAGACTTCCAACCCCACTCCCATGATTCCATGCAGCACCAGCATTAAGCCCACTGTGCATATCCTCCTGCAGACTGGGATTCCACTTCAGCAAGTAGTAGAGGGGCTTTATGGTTTGGAAAATGAAGGATGAGCTTGTAAGAAAACACTGGTGTTTCCCATTAGGTCATATTTTTCTCACAGCTCCACATGGAGTCTAAAAACTCAACTGTGTCAAAGCATAAAATCATCACAAGTTTTAGATACAGTGTAAAACACTAGGTAAGTAATTTGAAGACAGTTTTTTTTTTTTTCAAAGTTACTTGACAGTGGGCCTTAGGCAATTGTTTATTTATTTATTTTTTTTGCAGGGGAAGATTCACCCTAAGCTAACATCTGTTACCAATCTTCTCATCCTTTTTCCCCCCAAAGCCCCAGTACATGGTTGCGTATAGTTGTAGGTTCTTCTGGTTCTTCTATGTGAGCCACCACCACAGCGTGGCTACTGACAGACGAGTGGTGTGGTTCCACATCTGGGAACCGAACCCAGGCCACAGAAGCAGAGCACACCAAACTTTAACCACTAGGCCATCAGGGCTGGCTCTGGAGACAGTTTTAATACCAACGTATTAGGCTTAATGTCATTGTGAAGTTAGAGGAAATCATGTTTTTCTATAAGATTTATTCAAACTTATGCAAATATAGTTTTATCCATGTTTTCAAGGACCAATGAGAAAATTTAATAAAACATCTATAGCAGGATGCAGTCTTTCAAAATTTACCTGAGAAGGGGGATGAAATGAGGGGATGTGGAAAAGGATTTTCAAAATCTGAATTTTTTTTCATTAGCAGACAAAATCAGTTCTGGTAAATTCCTAAAGTAAGCCATTTAACAAAGTAAAGGCAGGAGTACTATATGTGAAGAATATTAAGATTATCTTTACCAAAACTTCAGACTAACAACCATAGGAAATTTCACATTAATAAAATATTTTCCCATGAAAGACAAGTCATGATTTCTAAAGAGTTTCTGTCTTGGAATATTGTCCTTGTTGTGATTTGGTTTTAAATATCTCTCTGTGTGTGTGCATTTCTGTTTGTGTGTGTGTGTATAAGTATACACCCTGGAGGCAATTAGTTAATACGAAGAACCTTAATCAGGTATTCACCCTCCAGAGATGGCTACATCAACATATCACCTATCCTTATCAAATAGCAGAGGGTTAGTTAACAAGCAAATGAGATATTAGAAATAATTCTTTATTGGTGAAATAAGAAGTGTTCAAGATATGTAGGTGGCTAGAGAAATTGTATGGGCACCATTACCTTTGCATGAGAGATGTATGAAAATCTAGAGATTCTGGCAAGCTTAGCCACCTAAGATCTTGGGAGCCGAGCCAAGGTCCACAGCTGTGTCTGACACTACAATCACACATTGAATAGATGACTCCAAGGTCTGACCTGCCTAGAGGACAGGCTGCTCAAAATGAACTTCTCCTGTAAAGTGTTTGTTGGAATGCCTGCAGATGGAGGGGTATCACTAAGTCTACACGATAAGACCGGGTGGCTATTTTTGTGACTGCTTGCTAATGGATATTTGCGTGTGTGACAGAATTCAGCCTGAGAAGTGCTCGTATTGTAACATAGAGTTCAATATGGCTGTGAGATACCAGTAGAAAATTTTCATCTCTTTCTGGTTTTCACCTCTAGCAGAGGCTAATAATATTTGACAAATGGACTTGATGATGGTTGGTGGAGCTGAAAGTTGTGGGCAGAAACACAGTAACAAAGGCGGCGCGGCATGCTGGAGAGACTGACTCAGGAGCAGGCATGAGACAGCTGGTGTTCCCCAAATACACCCAAGGAAGGTAACCCATTAACGCAGGGGAGACGTGATTGGTTTTTTTAATCTAATTACAAAACATACTATCAGCTCAAAAATTAATGCTACCATACAGTATCTGTCTCCTTGTCAAGATCCATCTGATGGCAATAAGTACTAGACAGCTAGAGATATTTAGGGGGCAGGGGGTGGGGGAAGCTCTGGTTTGATTGAAACACTTTCTTCCATTAACATTCATTCATGTCAGTTGGCAAAGAATTTTCTCTTGCTTACAAGTAACTTTATTATTTCCTAATTCTGTTTATTTATCTATTTTCAATCTTTCAGAGAAATTAAAAGGAAAAAAGAATGAATTAAAAAAAAAAAGACTGAAAGGAACAGACCCAGACCAAGACAGAAAAGAAAACAAGTGGGCTAGATTTTAACAGCCAATTTAATATCCTGAGTTCTGAGGTCTCACTGGGGTGTGTTTCCTTAGCTCAGCCAGTCTTGGTTATCACTCTAATGTGGTGTGTAGCAGATGCTGCCAGTGCTCTACCCATGGCCCCTTGAAGTTCACTGTTCCCATGCACACCAGTGCCTTCTCATCACAAGCCCCTGTGACTCTTGGGCCATGGATGAGTGATGAAAGGAAGGCGACGGATATGAGGTGGGACAATTCCGTGATGCCCCACACAGTCTATCAGAGGATTGAGCCCTTGTTTCTCACAGCAGTAACCTGTTCGATAATGTACCTGTACTGGCTTTCTGCCATTCCCATGGTTACTTCCCCATTCCCATCAGTGGGTCCTAGTATCACCTCCAAAATCAACGACATGCACTCGGCTAGTCACTGTCTGCTTTCGGGGAAACTCAGCCTCAAATATGTGCTCATATTAGGTATGTGTGCTCACATTATTGCCCATATTAAGCACATATTCTAAACCATCGTTATTCTCCCAGAGACATGAACAAATAGCCCCTTCTCTGTGTTGCTATTTCTGCATTCTATTGCCACGTTCTGGTTCCCCTTGGAAGAATTATAAACTGCAGCATCGTGACTCCTGGAACTGCATATAATCACTATTCAACAGGAAAAATGAACTGCAAAATAAAAACCTTCCTTGCAACTTGATATACAGAAAATAAAGACAAGGGAATAGAGAAGTGAAATCTTAGGAAATCTTGATGCTCAATCATGGTAATTTAACCATAAAAATGATGAGGGAGAGCTTCAGTATGTGTATCATGCATCATTGGGTCCCGAGTAGAGGTTATTTTATTGCATAAAGGCTCGCAGATTGTCCATTTGTATAGAGTTGATCTATATCCAACCAGAATTGGCTTCCGTGGGAGCTTTAAAATAATAATAATAATAATAATAATACATTGATTTTGTCATAGTTTTAATTATCAGTTGTAGTTAAGGAAAGGCATAGAAGAAAGGAGTCTCAACATATTAATAATGGGTTAGATAACAAGCAAATGAGATATTAGAAATAATTGTTTATTGGTGAAATAAGTGGTGTTCAAGATGTGTAGCTGGAATTGAAGCCGAGGAATAAAACTCCCCTGACCTGATGATCTGGTGGCAGCTACTTACTGTGAGACCAAAGAGATTTCCCTGAGGCAGAAGAAATAAAATGAGACCATTTTCACAAACCAACTTGCTTCACCTTTTAAGAGACTATCTCCAGATTTCTTTGCCAGACGTACTCAAAGATAAATAGAAACATGACTCTCAGACAAATATTTACAAGTCTCGGCACCACAGAGCTCTCCTTTCTGTAATGTTTTGTGTATTTATACGGAGGCACACTTGCTGCCGCTGAAAGATGTCATCTCTGGAGGGTAAGGGCCAGAGGTCATCTTTAATGTGGTTTTATTCCACTGATCTCAGTGGCTGAACGGGAGGGAGAGCTTTCATTTAGTGAGCTCTTTTCTCCGATTCACTTCTTCTGATATCTTCATGTGCTTTGCCCCTTCATCATTTAAGGTCAAAAGTAAGACAAGAAGATGTGGCTTGCATGGAACAGTGGATAAAAAAGAGAGGCTTAAAAAAGCAAAGGACTGTTACAGAAACATGTATTTTTATTTTATTAGGCCTAGTACAAACCTCCATAAGCTGGCAGATACTACCAAGGCTCTGAGCTAGAATCAGATAAACGCTGTCAAATACTCTAAGGACTTCCACTCTGCACAGCCAGAACCTGTCATCCACCCAGGTCAAGGGGTTAAGCCGAGGTTTGTAAAAGACTCTGCAGAAGAGGGCATTTGTATCTAAATCATACATTCTCCACAAGGACATTCTGCCTAAGGCATTGAGAGGTTGATTTTTTTTACTCCCTTAAAATAAGTGTCTGGTTTCAAATTCACGAGATCCTTGAAACCTTACACAATTCCTGCACATTTCCTGCCTAGGAATTTTTTTTAAAAATCAGCAAATTTAAATGACCACACTGGGTCCCATTTCTTAGTGGCATATTTGGAGGTACACCTTTTCTGAAGCTGGATTTTTGGGACAGCAGACACTGGCTGAGAGATCTTTGGGTCTTGCTGTTACTAATTAGCTGTGAGACTCCGAGGAAACCACTTCATGTCTCTCTGGGCCTGTTGCCTCATGTGCAAAATGAGGTCACATTAGCTACTCTGTAAACTTCTTCCCCAGTCTGATGCTCTGTGATTCTAATAACCATAGCTAACCTTCAAGGAGCACTTACCATGTGCTATGCAGTATTTCAAAAGTAGTATATGATTTACTCATTTAATTCTCAACATGCGCCCATAAGGTAGGTACTCTACTTATCATTGACCCCATTTTATGGAGGAGGAAACTGAGGCACAGAGAGGTTTGATGTCTCATGTAAGATCACATAGCTAGTGAGTGGCAAAGCCAGGATGTGACAAGGCACTCTGCCTCTAGAAAGTGCTCTCCTATCCACGAGGCTAGCCTGCTTTCTAGCCACCTCTGTCCTCCTTAATGCTGTCTTAGGAGTAAAAGGCCCTCAGTTACATAGCGTCTCAGGTCAAGTTCCCCCAAAAGCAGACACTGAAACTAGGATTTTGGATAAAAGTATTTTATTTGGGAGATGATTCCAGAAAGCACTGTGAGGAAGAAGATGAGTGAGACAGGAAGAGAGGAAAGCCAGTACAGTGTACACTAACGAATGGGTTCTACTGCGGGCAGTTGGTGCTCAGTCCGTCTGGGGGCACTCTGAGGAACTGTGTAGAACACAACTCGGAGTTTTCATTGAGGGGTGACTTAGAGAGGGTATTTGCCCACCAACTCCCATCCTGACTGGCTAACTCTCTGCATTTCTGGCCTGCCAGTACTTGAGCCAAGCACGCCCTCTCAACCAGAGAATGCCTCTAGGCCTGAGATGCAGGCAGTTTTCAGCAAGTACAGGAACTAGGTAGCAGCATCCTGCGTAGGCCAAGTGGCAGGGTTAGGTACTGACAGCATCTGCTACCTGTCCACTATGGCTAGCAAGTGCAGGAGCCAGGACTTTCACATAGGCCACGTGGCTCCAATCCTTGGCTTCTGAACAGGCAAATCACCTATGTCGGCAACTGTGTGGGCTCAGAAGTTACTAAGGGGAAAAACAGCCTTGTTCAATCTTCCTCCAAGGGTCTTTCTGCCAACCAGGCTTCTACCTGGTGCACAGGAAGAATCTTGAACCATTCTTTTGTTTGGTTTAATTCCAGATTCAACACATCCCATGATTTATAAAAGGACCAGGATCCTTAATGAGCTTGATCCGTGCCTTGAGCTAAGTGCATCTCCCTGTGCTCAGCTATCGATTAAAAATAAACGCTGGCTTTGTTTATTCTGCGCAATTTGTTTGTCTTCTCCACAAATGTTCCATTACCTATCAGACTCATTTTTTAGTTCAGTTGCCAAGACTAGTAAAGTTCGTACAAGTGCAAAATGATACATGATTGCCGTTTATGCTCAAGTTGAAGGCATTTAAAAAATATTTTAAGCAAAACTTTTCATCTTCTTTTAATTAAAGAATAAAACCCAGTTTGATCTTATTACTCTGTAAGATAACATTTCACCAGTAAAAGACATTCCCCAAGGACTCCAATAAAAAGAACAAATATATTATTATACCATGATTAATCCATATTAAAGATTCTCTTGTTAAAGAAGGTCAGCAGGCCTCATTTGGTAGCACGCTTAGCTTTGAGCAAGGAGGTCAAGGGTTGTTTCTATTTGACATTTATAGACCTGGCAGCAGAATACAATGAAGTATTTGAGTGAGCAAACTGGACATGACCCAAGAGCCCAATAAAACAATGCTGGACACTTGCACTGAGCATTTCAATCACTTAGTCATCTTATCCTCGAATTACCCCACAGGTGATTCGAATGTAAATGACAACCGCAACATCAAACTACCTCACTGGGTTCCTGTGAGGATAAGATGACCAAATGGTTGCAACCTAGGGGAGAAAGGATGCAGCAGTGAACAGATCACCCACGGCCAGAGGGGACCAACCTCTGCTCTCAGAAGTCCCTAACCCCATATGCTCTTGGGTGGACATATAGACAGTAGACCACTGTATCTATTCATTCATTCAGCTGGTCATCATGTACTCATTGAGACCTTACTGTGTGCCAGAAACTGAGAAGTGCTGATGTTGTTTTGGTGAGCAAAAGCAGGCAGGTCCTTACCCTCAACAACTGCAAAATCTGGCAGGAAAAGACATTTAGGTAAAAGAAGCAAACCTGTGTAAAAGTGCACCCTAAAAGTAGTGGGGAAGGAAAATTGCGAGATGACAAAAGAGCACACAGTTGGCAATTTGACCTGATTATGAAGGTCAGGGTAGGAGGATTTCCCTGGGGCAATTATATGTGAGCTAAGATCTGTAAGATGAAGAAGAATTCACTAAATAACAAGTGTAAGGGAACAGCATTCCCACAGAAGGGAATGCATGTGCAAAGACCCTGTGGTAGGGAGGGGTACAGAGGCTAGGATGGAGCTGGAGCTCAGAATCCAAGAGAAGCACGGCACAAGATGAGATAAGAAAGACTTATTTAGGGATTTTTGCTTTTATCTTCAGCAGCATTTCATTTGGGAGTATCTTCCTACCACTCCTGGAGGGTGCCCCACACTGATGTGCTGATTCAATTGTACATCCCCTTTGTGCAGCAGGAGATGTTTGAGAGCTGAGATAAGGCCTCATTTGTTTTTGCCTCCTCTGAACTTAGCAACATAACTGGCTTAATCAGTCTCTTTTTTTTTAATGTTATTGAGATAAAATTAACATACCATAAAGTGTACAATTCAGTGGTTGTTAGTATATTCACACACTCCTACAACCATCACCACTATCTAGTTCCATAACACTTTCATCACTCAAAGAACCACCTCATGCTCATTAGCAGCTGCTCCCCATTCTCCTCTCTCCTCAACACCTGGCAACCACTAATCTACATTCTGTCTTTGGATTTACCTATTCTGGACATTTCATATAAATGCAGTCATACAATATGTGGTCTTTTGTGTCTAGATTCTTTCACTTCACATAATATTTTCAAGGTTCAACCATATTGTACCATGAATCAGTACTTCATTCATTTTTATGGCTCAATGATATCCCATTGTATAAATACACCACATTTTGCTTATCTGTTCATCAGTTCATAGACATTTGGGTTGTTTCTACTTTTTGGCTATTATGAATAATGGTGCTATGAACATTCATCTACAAGTTTTTGTGTGAATATCTGTTTTTAATTCTTTTTGGTTATACGTAGGATTAGAATTGCTGGGTTGTATGGTAACTCTGTGTTTAACTTTTTGAGGAACCTCTACACTGTTTTACGTAGCGGTCTGCACCATTTTACATTCCCACCAGCAATGCATGAGAGTTCCAGTTTTTCCACATCCTCATCAACACCTGTTATTGTCTGCCTTTTTGATTATAGACATCTCGTAGGTATGAAGCGGCATCTTATCGTGGTTTTGATTAGCATTTTCCTAATGATGCTGAGCATCTTTTCATGTGCTTATTGGCCATTTGTATATCTTTGGATAAACGTCTATTCAAGTCCTTTGCCAATTTTTTTAATTGGGTGGTTTGTCTTTGTGTTGTTGAATTGTAGAAATGCATATCAGAACCCTTACCAGTTATATGAATTGCAAATATTTTCTCTCATTCTATGGGTTGTCTTTTCAATTTCTTGACAGTGTCCTTTGATGCATAAAAGTTTTATAATTTTGATGAAGTCCAATTTATCTGTTTGTTCTTTTGTTGCTTGTGCTTTGGTGTCATCTTTAAGAAACTTTTGTCTAATCCAACATCACAAAGATTCACACCTATGTTTTCTTCTAAGAGTTTTATAGTTTTAGGTCTTACATTTAGGTCTTAGACCTATGTTGAATTCCTTTTTTGTATATGATGTGAGGAAAGGAATCTAAATTCATTTTTTTGCATGTTGATATCCAGTTGTCCCAGTTCCTTTTGTTGAAAAGACTATTCTTGCTCCATTGAATTATCTTGCACCTTTGCAGAAAATTAATTGACCATATACATATATATACGTATATATATGCATATGGGTTATTCCGTATCTCAATCTCAATTGTGTTTCATTGGTCTATATGTCTATCCTTATGCCAGTATCACACTGACTTGGTTACTGCAACTTTGCAGTAAATATTGAAATCAGGAAGTGTGAATCCTCCAAATTTATTCTTCTTTTTGAAAAGATTGTTTTGGCTAATTGGGTTCCCTTGGTATTCCATGTGAATTTTAGGATTAGCTTGTCCATTTCTGCAAAAAAAGGCAGTTGGAATTTTGATAGAGATTATACTGAATCTGTGGATCACTTTGAGGAGTATTATCATCTTAACAATATTAAGTCTTCCGATCAATGAACATGGGATGTCTTTCCATTTATTAAGTTTTTTTCAATTTATCTTAACAATGTTTTCTAGTTTTTAATGCAAAAGTCTTATACTTCCTTGGTTAAATTTATCCATCAGTATTTATTTGTTTTGATGCTATTATAATTGGCATTGTTTTCTTGATCTCATTTTCAGATTGTTCATTTCTAAGAGAAATAAAACTGGTTTTTTTAATATTGATCTTATATCCTGCAAGTTTGCTGAATTCATTTGTTAGCTCTAATAGGTTTTTTATTTTGTTTTTGGGGGGGTTTTTTTTGCAGATTTTTTAGGGTTTTCTCTATATAAAACATGTCATTTGCAAGTAGAGCATGTTTTTACTTTTCCTTTCCAGCCTGGATGCTGTTTAGTTCTTTTTCTTGTCTAATTGCCCTGTCTAGAATTTCCTGCACCGTATTAAATAGAAATGGCGAGCATGAATATTTTTGTCTTATTTCTTATCTCAGGGCACAGTTTTCAGTTTTTCACCATTAAGTGTAATATTAGCTGTGAGTTTTTCATAGGCGGTCTTTCAATCAGCCTCTTTTAAAAAAAAGAATGAACAGACTTTTTTTTTTAACCTGCAAGAAAGAAAATGTATTTGTTCCTAGAGACTACCCCCCATGACTCCTCTTTGCCTCTTCAGTCTTCTCACTAAGTGGTACTTCATCCTTGTCAGCATTTTCAAACGTGGTTTACAGAACCCTGCATCAGAACCACCTTACGGCTGATTTAAAAGGCAGATTCCTGTGTCTCTCCCCAGAGTACTCTTCCAAAATCTCTGGGTGTGGAACTCAGGGATCTGGATTTTAACAAGCCCCCAGGTGATTCCTTATGAAAGAAAAAGAAAAGTGTTTCATTTTCAAGTAAATTTTGGAAATACTGTCAAAATGCATATTAAAAGCTCTAGTGTTCTGGAAAAAATAAACTTATTTAAGCTAGTAAATTCCAAATTTATTTCACCAAGAAAATTTTAGGGGGGAAAACACTAATTAATCAAGTAGAATATAGTATGGAAAATGCTAGATGAGGACTTTTCATAAATCTGGTGGTGGGAAAAAACACTTTTCTTAACTCTAAAGACATCTGAACATCTAGACACAGCTATCAATGGAAGATGCTCCACAGTAGAAAAGAAAGGTGAATAGTGGTTGCACCAGGTTTTTTTTTTTGGCAAGACTACAGCCACTCAGATGCTTTGTTCATAAGGGTCCTTATAAACACCACATCGGTCCATTGCTCTGTGGAATGAGAAAAGTAATAGAAGAATTTCTATGGAATACTAACACTGAGACAGATGTAATAACAATAATAATTATCATTATTATATAAAAGGTCTTCCATGGAGTAATAGCAAAAGACCCATTCTAGCCTCGTTGGAGTCCTCTTGCTAACATTCTCATGAATAGAAACGTCTTGGGGTCTGTTCTAGCCAGCTGCAGCAAACTCCGCCAGATTTAGATCCCATTCCTCCAGGACATTCACAGTTGTCCCTTATCACTCTTCGCACATCTGCACAGACTCCAAACAAGCTATTCCCGATGTTCTAGTTTTTAATGTCATGTTAAGAGCCTTTCAGATGTCTTTGAATCAGTCAAGTGGCATCTATGGTTCCTCAGCTAGAAGAGCACAAGCCCCAAGCACTATGAAGCTGTGGGGGCAGGAAAAGCACAGGCAGAAGGAATTCGAGGTAAACGTTATTCTCTTCTCCCCTTGCCTTTAGGTTCTGTGGCGAGGCGTGGATTTGTTTGTCATTTAATTATTTAAGGTGCCACTGCTTTCTCAGATAAGACTTTCTGTAAAGATTTCTAGGATGCTTCCACAGGATTTGTGTTACCTAAAGAACCTGGGGTGGGATCTCAGCCAACGCTCCATGCTCAGGAGTAGGAGCAGGTCTGCCCCTGGGCCCATGTTGAGCATATTCTGGGTTCCCACGATGGTCGCTATTCCACCTTTGGGCCCTTCTCCACAGCCTCTTCCAAATTCCCCCTTCAAGTCAGTAGGTCCTTCAGGTAACTCTTGGCACCAGCTTTGGAAACGAAATGCTCCCTAGGGCAGCTTGTGGCAACCCATTCGGCTAATGGCTACCAGCTTTTGGAAAACCAGTGACTGGAGTTGCCCCCAGGTATACCTTGGGCTCAACCTTTGGGCAGAATCAAATGAATTCTTCTTTTCTATTGAGCAAGTTGCAGAGCTGAGGAGCTGCGGAAGGAGGGCAGACTTAATGAGTTAAGGAGCCTTCAGTTAAAAATCTTGTAGGATACTGCTGACTTCCCTGAATCCTTTGTAGGGAGGGGGGAGAAAGCAAGAATGAAAAGCAAGAATGCAAAAATCTATAATCTATAAAATATGTAAAATCTATCCCTGATCGTTATTGATTAGGAAGAAGGAACACCTATAAGCTGTGGGCAAACAGCAGCACCATTAGGGACACACCTAGGGACATACATTAGGTACCCAAATCACACATTCTGGCTTAGCTCCCACCTACATCCACTATTTGTTGTGCAGAGTAAGGTAGTACACAGCAAAACTTGGTGCCAAACACTGCTATCCCCTCCTTGAGTAGCAGTATTTGTCAAGCACTCAGAGGCCTTCCCTGCCATCTTTTCTGGCCAGGTCCGCCACTCTACTCTTACTCATGTGCTCTTAAGGAGCCAGACTGGCATGGTCCCTTTTCCTGGGGTCCATCTTATGCTCCACTATCTCCAGGCCTTTGCCCTGCTGCCAGACAACTTCCTTTCCACTTTATATCCGTAGAGATGAAGATAATACTTTAGTGAGTACTTCCTATGTGCCAAGCATTGTGCTATGATCTCTACATTGTCTCATTTAATCCTCACTCAGGAGTTGGTGCTATCATGATATGTGACCTTGAGCAAGTCAGTTCAAATTTCTGAGCTTCTATTTTCTTATTGGCAAAATAGGAATAAGAAGAGCATCCATCTCATGGGTTTGGGCTTCATTGGATAATCCACATACCACTCGGAGCAACCTCTCTGGTTCATACCAAGTGCTTAGTAAATGTGAGCTAGCATTAATATGATTCTCATTTTTTACAGATAAAGGGACTGAGGTTTAGAGATGACAAAGCACTTTTCCAAGGTTATGCAGACCTTATGAGTGGTCCAATTGGGATTCAAATGCCAAATGTCAGCATCTTTGCCCTTATCCGTTATGACACTGTGCTTCTTCTGAACACCACTCATCTTGCAAGATGTATCTTAGGTCCTTCCTCTGCCAGATTTTCAATAGCTCACAGTAAACTTTCTCTGTCTTCTGAACTCATAACATTTATTATGTGTCATGTATTTACTTTTGTATGTTCTAATTAATATTTAATATTGTAACCTAAAAAATAATCCTGATAGTCATGCCTTGTAAACTCAACCACTTAAACAAACTTCTTTTGAGCACCTTCTATGTGTCAGGCACTAGGGGTCTGGGGTTTCAACAGTCCTTGTCCATATGGAGCTTACAGTCTGCTGCTGTGAGAGGGAGATGGACATTAATAGAAGGGTTCCATAAATGAGTGCAAGGTTGCAACTGTGGTGAGTGCTATGAAGGACAGGTGTTGGATGCTTGAGCGTGTGATGGAGGGGTCAGCAGAGATGCAGTGAGGAGACAGTTTAGCTGAGATACAAATGAAGAAGAGAAGCTGCTGTGGTAAAGAGGGCAAGGGAGAGCATTCCAGGCAGAGGGTACAGCATATGCAAAGGTGCAGAGGTCTCATTACAGGAGGCAGAATGGAGCATTCAAGGGATCAAAAACTGGTGAGCATCTCTGGTGGACATGGACAGATGAAACTGTAGAGGTCGGTAGGGACTAGGCATTGAAGAGGCTTAAAGGTCATGTTGAGAAGTCTATCTAAGTACAATGGAAAAACATTAAAGTTTTGAGCAAGATATGATGTAATTAGGTTTTTTTGGGGGGGCGGGGGGTGAAATAAAACATCTGCTTGTCTGCAATGGAGGGACTGGATTGTATGGGGGCAATATGCATGCAGGGAGACCCTTAGGGGGCCTGTGCTGCATTCCAAATGTGAGATAGTGGTAGCTTTGAAGAGGATGATGGAGATACATGTATGATGGGGGTGGGATATAGTCAGGGAGGTCAGAGGTGCATTCTCTAAGGTGACAGTTGAGCAGTGACATGAAGAAATCTACAGACTCTCCATCATATCTGTCTACCTGCCAGCATCTCCACTTTCACTCCTTCAGATGGTTAATTTTATGTGTCAACCTGACTGGGCCATGATACCCAGATATGTGGCCAAATACTAGTCCACATGGTGCTGTGAAAGTATTTTTTTAGATGACACTAACATTTAAATCAGTAGACTTGGAGTAAAGCAGATTATCCTCCATCATGTGGATGGGCCTCATCCAATCAGTTGAAAGCCTTAAGAGAAAACAGACTGAAGTCCTCTGAAGAAGAGAGAATTCGGTCTGAAGTCTATCTTTGGACTCTAGCTGCAACATCAGCTCTTCCCTGGGTCTCTAGCCTGCTGGTCAACCCTGAAGATTTTGGATTTGGCAGCCTGCAACAATTGTAGGAGCCAATTCCTTAAAATCTCTCTTCTCTCTCTCTCTCTGTAAGTATATATATATTTGAGTCTCTGGAGACCCCTAATACACTCATGTTATCATAGAAAGGCTAGCTGTGTGCTCCCACTGAAATCCAATCCTTTCACCAGATCACAGACCCTCTTGCCTACTCAGAGACATGCAAGTATTTCTTCCCTCTGTCTCTTGTGTCATCAGTATTCATTTTGTTTTGTTTTGCTGCTGGATCATTTGTATCACTGGTTTTATCTCTCATCCTAAACTATCTCCTTTCCTATGCTCCTTGGAGAAATGGCTGGTTCCAGAACTGGGGCAGAAAATGTACAAGATAAACCTGAAATATCTTGTCACAACAGAGAGCAAGGAAGCTATCAAAAACAATTAGGATCATGTCTAAAACACTCAGGAGAACATTTGAATAGGCTCTTATTGGCCAATGATGGGACAACTGGGGTATTTATGAGGATAATAATTGCAGTGGATTGGAACACACCAAATAGGTTTAAATTCATGTGTGTTTTTTTTAATGATATGTAAAAATAAAATTATTGGTCACCTTTGGAGATTACTTAGAAATCAACACACTATTTTGATTAATGGTAAGTAAACAGAAATATGAAGCATTTTTCCTGCCTTTACTATTGGAGCTGTAACTCTGGGTAACCTAATAGCCGATGAAGGGAAGTTTTTCTTTATAGATGATTGCAGTTAATAAATAGAGAAAGAATGATAGAATTAGAATATTACCATTTTGCAATTCTTAATAAATTAATGGTGTATGTGTATGTATGTGTGTGTTTGTGTGTGTATATATATATATGTATATAAATATACATGTCTGTATATTTATATGTGTATGTATGTGTGTGCATTTGTATTCTGGATCTAATTTAGCCATAACTATCAGATCCAGGCAATATAGGGGACAGAGGAACATGTTAAACGATACTAATGATGTCATTAGCCCCAACTATGAGACACTCTGCAGAACAAACTATTGCAAGAACAAAGAAGGAATGGAAAGAAGGAAGAAAGAAAGGAAAACAGAGAGACCAAAGGAGAGAAATGGAGAGGAGACTGATAGATTCATATAGATTTAAGACAGAATAGTGGTTACCTCTGGAGGGAGTGGTATAGATTAAGAAGGGGCCTGAGGAAATCTGCGGTGCCAGAGATGTTCTATATTTTGATCTGGGTGGGAGTTATACAATAATTTATTGAGCTGTATACCTTGGATTAGTGTACTTTTCTGTCTTTACTGTATGTATTTTATATCTCAATATAAATTTAAAAGAGAGAGAGACTAACTTAAAAGACATACCAAGTATATGTAACATATGGACCTTGTTTGGATCCTTATTTAAACAAACAAACTGAAAACAAATGAGACAACCAAAGACATGTGAACTATGACTGAATATTTGCTCATATTAATGTATTATAAATGTGTTTCTTAGTAGTGTTTTTATCTTTTGGAGGTACACGCTGAAGTATTTATGGATGGAATGATACAATGTCCAGCAAATGAGATGCAATGCTGGAGGGTTGCAGACATAAAGATTTCCATCACTGAGGAAGAGCAAGGCCTGAATAGAGAGGAAGAC